>NC_043999.1:7427341-7589841 GCF_902150065.1 Myripristis murdjan | reverse complement strand
AAAAATATGATAACTGAGCACTGTCTACCTTGAATAAAAAAAACCCAACCCAAAGTATTATATATGTCGAGTGAGAGAGAGAGAGAGAGAGAGAGAGAGAGAGAGAGAATAAACACTGAAGCATCACGTAACTAACTATGTGCACACAGAAATGTATGATTTGAAGCTCATATGCAACTTTATCCTCCATGCAAACATTTTCTACCACGATCATCTGTCATCACTATTTAATAAAACACTTCAACCACATCGCATGGTATGTCACTGCCATATAAATCAGTGTGAATATATATATAAAAAGACTATATTCCAAGGCCTACTTTTCCCTCTCACTGCCCTTTCAGTAACGATGATAGTGTCATCTCTGACTGACAGCGGTGGCTGCTGAGGCTGAAGCAGCATGCCAGCTGGATGATCAGAGCACAGAGAAGCACAGTAGACAGTTTCACTTGAAAACCCATCTGCTGCTGAAAAGTCCCAGTTGTTTGCATCAAAGTCAAATGACGAAGGTCAACAAAATTAAAGGCTGATTTAAGTTGATCAAACGCAACTGTGTCAAATGGCCGGCTGTCAAGGGTTGAAGCGTCACATCATGTTTATGTTTAGTCGCGCCTGTGATTGAGGGTTTTTTTTTTTTTTTTTTAATATTTTGTTCGCTTGTACTTTTTGAAGCACTTTTTTGAAATATGTGTACTTTGATTGAACATTTCAGATCACAATATGGACAAAATTATTGGGTCACCTTTGCATTCCAGGTACAGGAGCTTTTATGACATCCCATTCTAAATCCATAGGCATTAATATGGAGTTGGTCCCTCTTTGCAGCTGGAACAGCTTCCACTCTTCTGGGAAGGCTTTCTACCAGATTTTGGAGTGTGTCTGTGGGAATTTTTGCCCGTTCATCCAGAAGAGCATTTGTGAGGTCAGACACTGATGTTGGACGAGAGGGCCTGGCTAGCAGTCTCTGTTCTAGTTCATCCCAAAGGTGCTGGATGGGGTTGAGGTCGGGGCTCTGTGTGGGCCAGTCCAGTTCTTCCACAACAAACTCAGCCGGCCATGCCTTTATGGAGCTGCTTTGTGCACTGGGGCTCAGTCATGCTGGGACAGAAAAGGGCCTTCCTTCCCCAAACTGTTTCCACAAAGCTGGAAGCAGAGAATTGTCCAAAATGTCTCGGTGAGCTGAAGCATTAAGATTTCCCTTCAGTGGGAATGAGGGGCTGAGGCCGACCCTGGAAAAACAAGCCCATAGTGTTATCCCTCTTCTAAACTTTACAGTCGGCACAACAGAGATGGGGACTCGAGTTTGCGACTCGGACTCGAGTCGCACTTAAGTCACACACACAGAGACTTCAGACTTGACTTGGATTTGTGCCCAAAAGACTTCAGACTCGACTCGGACTCGTGTTTTGGGACTCATGAACAATCTTTGTTTTCTTTTTTTGGTGTAAACGTCTGACGAGCTTAATGTCATTCCCTCCTTTCGTCATGGTAACCATGGCAACCTATTACGCATCGGGTGC
Source organism: Myripristis murdjan (assembly GCF_902150065.1). NCBI lineage: Eukaryota > Metazoa > Chordata > Actinopteri > Holocentriformes > Holocentridae > Myripristis > Myripristis murdjan. The sequence goes on along the minus strand of NC_043999.1, from coordinate 7,588,321 downwards.
GCTCCTCACGCGCCACGGCGCCAGCACCTCACAGGCCCGGACTGTACATCGGGAGAACCGGGAGAACCGGGCGACTCGTGACTCGCTTGTGTGTGCCTGACTGTGGAGGAGAGGAGAGGAGACGGAAGCAGTGGCGGTTCTGTGTATGTTGCCGCCCAAGGCGAAATTACTGGCTTGCGCCCTTCATGTTACTACTCCATGTTACTACTCGGCAAGAACAAAGTAAAAACAGCAGCGCACTGACATAGATTGTGTAACAAAACGAAGAGTTCCCACTCCGCACTATTTTCACTGGCTAACAGCAGCACACTGGCTTAGCTTGTCTATTAAGAGAAGAGGTATCACTTCGGCTTATTTTTCATTCTATGTTATCACATGCATACTACTGCTCATTCATTGGTAGCTGAATTGTTACGTCTGTTTGATAAGTAATTTACATTTTTAAAATAATAATAATAATAATTTAACATATTGTTAAATAAAAAAAAAGCCAACATGATCCAGGTCAAAGACTAAAAAAAAGACTATTGACTAAAACTAGACTTTGGATTTTCTTCGACTACAACTAGACTAAAATGCCAAGCCTTTTCGTCGGCTAAAATGTGACTAAACAAAAAAGAATACAAGTTGACTAAATATGACTAAAACTAATAAGGGCATTTGACCCACCAACAATTTGCTTGTCACAATTGTTTATATTGAGTGGCGTTGACATGACGTAAAAAATGGTTGGGTAGCCTAATGGTAATCATATACGTTCCGCTGCCACCATCTACTTGCGTTAAACTAAAACCACCAAGGAGTCATTTTTTACCCCCCTGATGTTTTTAAATAGGTATGTGTAACTCAGTTAAAGCAAAACCCCTTATTTCTTTCAGTTCATGGCTTTTCGTAAAATGTGTTCATTAATCTTCTAGTGAATTTTGAGGTCTGTGGGATAAAAACAAAAACAAATATCATCATTTAGCCTATACCTCGAACCGCAGAGGAGTCATTTTTACCCCTAATAGAAACAGCTGTTTGGTGCCGTGCTCAACGCTTGCGCCGCTGTCCGGTTGCTTAGCAACGGCTTGCCTATAATACGCTAGCTGTCATATCGTGAACAAAAGGGTTTTTTTGTTTGTTTGTTTTCTTCACATTGCATTGCAATAGCCTGTGTAAAGTGGTCATATAACAAACAACTACTCAGTACTGATACTGTATGCTAAAAGATAAAGGAGCGATGATAATACAGTAAACACTTTGAATTTATTAGATATAGCTGTGCATTATTCTTAGCAGACCGGACGGCAGCAAAGGAAGGCTCATTCGAACCAGAAGAGACATGGGACTTTTATTTTTTAAAGACTTGAGACTTGACTTGGACTCGTGATCAAAGACTTGAGACTTGACCAAGTCTCACCCCACAAAGACTTGAGACTTGACTTGGACTCGTGACCAAAGACTTGAGACTTGACTTGGACTTGCAAAAAAGGACTTGTGAACATCTCTGCGGCACAATGCAGTCAGGCAGGGAACGTTCTCCTGGCGTTCACCAAACCCAGACTCGTCCATCAGACTGCCAGGTAGAGAAGCATGATCGGTCACTGCTCGGCCATGGAAACCCATGCCATGAAGCTCCCGGCGCTCGGTTTCTGTGCTGATGTTGATGCCAGAGGAGGTTTGGAGCTCTGCAGCAGAGCGTTGGCCACTTTTACGCACTATGAGCCTCAGCACTCGGCGACCCCGCTCTGTAACTTTACATGGTGCTGCCCCCTAGTGGCTGAGTCGCTGTGGTTCCTAAACGCTTCCAGTTTACAATAATCCCACTTCCAGCTGATGGTGGAATATCTAGGAGGGAAGAAACTTCACCAGCTGACTTGTTGCAGCGGTGGCATCCTATTACATTACTATTACAGCAGCACGCTGGAACTCAGTGAGCTCTTTAGAACAAGACATTCTTTCACAAATGTTTGTAAAAGCAGACTGCATGGCTAGCTGCTGGATTTTATACACCTGTGGCAATGGGACTGAATGAAACACCTGAATTCAATGATAAAGAGGTATCCATATAGTGCATCTGTATATGTGTACAGATATTATAGTGTATAAACTTTGTGTAGTTTTAGCTAATCGCGAAACAATCCATGCAGCAATGTTATTGAAAGATGGGGAAAGACTTTGTTTTTATTACAGATGGAACTATGGCATGAATTTTGCCATTTTATTGAAAGTTCAAAATACTTTTAAATATTAAATGGAGTCCATGTGTACTATGGCATACCGAACGCCTCTGTTACCTTTTTTTTTTTTTTTTTACAAAGCACAGAAAAACCCAGGAGAGAAAATCTTTATTCTTTTGTGTTGTTTTTATTTCATTTTTTTAGATAGGATACTCTTTACTCACTGAACATTTTAAATGAGCGACCGTCTACTTTAACTCGATAGGTTGTTACGCTGGTGATTTTATTTGTACTTAAAGGATAACTGTCTGAATGCGGATCCTGTTTTCCCATCCCATCTTTTTTTCATCATACCAATCAATTCTGACTGAAATCTCCTCAAATTGCTTCACCACAGAGCTCGTCTTTCCTGCCAGCGCTGTTGGGCCAAAACACCGAAACCAGCACCAAAAGCTCACAAAGTCTCTTTCAGCTCATGGATGGCTCTTCCTGTAATGAGACCAATCGGCAAAAGGAAAGTTTCTTAAGTCTCAGCTTGGCCCAGCAGTTTTGATGCGACCTTGTCCATCAGTTTAAAGCCCCTGACTCGCCAAGCTGATGGTCAGCGCTCATTATCGGTCCTTATCGAAGGCTCAGTGAATCAGGACACGAGAGGAGAAACGGAAACCCAGTTGTGTTGATATTGTGATATCTACCTGGTTCCTGTCGTCTAATGAATCAAAACATAAAACATTTAACATGATAAAAAAGGGGATATGACAATTAAGAAGAAGAATGAAAAATAAGTTTGTGCTCCATTATGTAGAAGACAAAGATTGCTATGTGCCCAACTTCGATGAAGCAGCTTGAGACAGGCCACTTCCAGCGGGTTACCCAGTAAGACAGGATTACTAATTACTGTGATCTGAATGAAACTGAGAACGAGTTTGCTTTACTGTCTTTTATATCAAGATTTGCATTTTTAATAAGTGTCAAAACCCGGATCCTATGTGGTTAACCTAAGCAGACAGATTTCAATGGTTCTCTTTTGCAGTTGCTGATTATCTAGAGAAAGCACGGGATATGCAAACAAAGAGAACATTCATGTGATACGTTTATCTTGGCTTAACTGATACAAATGTTTAACCTGTGTTAGCCTGGCAGCTAACGGTTACTGGAGGTAATTGTAATGATTTTTAGATTAATTGTGTTTTTGGTGTCTTATAATCCCATGAGGGATGGTTTGCAAGACAAGGCACAAAAATAATATTATTTCATTTATTCATTCAGCTAATAAAACCATTTCACCAGATTAAGAGCGTTTTGAAAATCTGTTTCTTTCTCTTTCTGCAGCCATGAGGCTGCTGTTTTTTTGAAAAACTACTGCCCCCCCTCGGCAGGGAGAGGTACTTCGTCAGCTGTAGTCGGTGCGGTGTGTTCATGGACGTTTACCCGGAGACGTGAGGCACTGGAAAGTCATTTGACAGTCATATTTTTTGCATATTTTTAGATTATCCATTAGCTTTTGGAGACTACACATTTAACGCTGATCACTCAAATCACAGGTTTTCAAACATTTTCATTTTTCACACCTGCAAGTTGATTTTCATTACGACTTCCATTTCAGAATCACAATCAGAAACACTGACCCCTGAGGGGAATTTAAAGATATTTTGCCTCAGGTACCCTGATATGAAAACCTAGTTTGGCTTTTGTTGTTTGGTTTAGACATAATATTTGAACACTGACATATTTATTCAAAGTGGTGAGACTAAAACTGTTGAAACAGTCGCACGTCTTTGTATAATCAATTTCAGTGAATTAAACCAAAGTGATAGTCCAAAGCGGTTCATTTAGCCTCTGTTTAAATAATAGATGGATTATAGTGCAATTAAAGTATTCCCCATTTTGCGGAGGGACCAGTGGGAGATCCTCAAAGACCCTGAAGGTCCGCGGACCTCACTTTGAAAACCAAACAAGGTGAAGGCAGCTCGATCGAAATTTTGATCAAAACAAATCGATGTGGTGAAAAATAACACGAATGAAGGACGCAGGTATAATCCGGTGGGAGTTTTGCACCAAATAAAGTTTCAGCAGAGAAACAAAAGGCTACTTTTACTTGCAGGCGGCTTTGCCTCCCTGCGGTGACCGTGCATCTCCAGCCTGGAGAATATCCTGGCACAGCCTCCTGCATGTGTTGTGCCACTGAATGAGCTTGGTAATTGAACAAAAACCAGGAAGGAGCGGGCCACAGTGCACTGACATGGAATGATGAAGGGAAACATCAGCACCGCGGTAGCAACAGTACGAATGCTTTGACACGTGTGGCCAGATTATTTGACAACAGATGGAGACAACATTGCAGCGCTCCAGCTCTTCATTAGGAAACCTGTCAGCTGAGGCCTCTGTACCTGTTACCTGTGCTGATGGCTGGCACATAATGTTCCTGGTTGCATGTCATCTTTGAAAAATTAAAGCATTCCTCTCATGTGCTTGCTCCCCATCATTTAATTAGAGGAGAAGCAGCACACACACTCATTACTCTCCCATGCCTTCATCCAAAATAGCCGTCATTTATAACAACAGCAAAAATATCATTACGTTGCAGCGGAGATCAAATGCCTCTGCACAGGTACGCGGGAAAACCATGGCAATATGGCGAGTCTGACACCTCATGAAATATAAGCCTTCTGCTAAACTCTGTTGATAGGACATGTGTGCAAATTACCATCACACTGACATCAACAGTCGGCCATATTGTTCGTCTACCCCGGGTGGGCGACTCGGAGGAGCTCTGTGCTTAACAATGTTATATGGCGCACCACAGTGCTCAGAAAGGTACGGCACTATGGTAATTGTCAGCCTTATTCATAACATTTCCAAGGTGCCCCGGAGAGTGAGAGTGTGATATCCGCCGCATCACTAGTGTGGATAAATCTCTTAAAACATCTCCAGGTGGTGTGTGTGTTTTGTGACAATACACTTCCACTGTGGGAAAGGCCTGTGAAAGAAGATCAGGTGCAGGCATTATTCTGTTTTCCCCAATAATCTAAACTGATTCTGTGAAAGGCTAATAGATGGCATCCGATTTGCATATAAATTATTGCGAGGTCTCTGGTGATCTATGACTCTCGGTCTGATTTTAGCAGCAACGGAGCAGCAGGGGAGGAGCTGGAGGTACAGTAAGGGGAGTTTGAGGAAAACAGGGAGGCAAAAGCAACAAGGCACAGGGAGGAGCTTTTACTTTGACAACGAGACATGTGTTTTAATTGTGCATCAGATTTCCTGGGTCTCTCTGCTTCGACGGATAGCAGATAGACCGCGGCACATTCACTGCCAGGATTTTTTTTTTTTTTGGTTCAACTCCCAATGGGGACAGCCATTATAAAAATGTATGCACTCAGTACAACGAGGTGCTTTGGATAAAAGCATGCAGAAATGGCACATTAACCATAAGTCGTGAGTGAAACCAAACAGAATATACTCTCTCTTTTAAAGAAGTGTTTACAACATTTAGCTCCCTAGTTTACTTACCTCTACAGGCTAAACAAAAACTACTGGTGACACTGTTGTTTACTTGCTGTCAAAACCACCTCCAGACATTTTTTTTTTTTTTGCAATTAATGCTGTTTATGGAGATGAATGAATGGCATGCTTCCAATTCCCTATTGACGTGTACCGGCAATGCAAATGTCAGAAAACATGAGTCTGTTTGCAGAGGGGCTTTTTCATTTGCAATCACCAAATTCGGCTTCCACACATCCCGTGGTCCTGGTACCTTAAGTTTTGAGGTTGATTAATCAGCATTTATCCACCGATTAGGCCTACACCGCTGAGGTTTGTGCAGCTAAGCTTTTTCTGGTCCATATTAGTCTCAAAACAGATGTGCACTTCCTGCAATTTCCAGGAGGGATGACAGGCAGCTGGTCATTTTCCCCAAATTCACATTCGCTTTGCAGTTATGTGCAGTTAAGTCCAACTGAAAGCCACTTTTTGAGGCTTTGCTCACATCCAGGTAGCTAGATGGGGTTAGCTGCTCAACCTGTTTTGTCCATTCCTTTGTGGTTTGGGCTGCACACTTACCACCGCAATCTCCAGCCTCAGATTTGTTTCCAAATGCAACAGGCATATTCATAAATGCTGTGTTGTGACAACCTCCAATTTCATCTACTACTCAAAATTCGAACAGACAGCCGTACACACCCTGTCTGGAGCATTCAAAGATCATGGATCAGAGAGAGTCTGTCATGAGAGACTGGCGCCAAAGACAGCATGTTGATTAATAAGATACATCGGCATAATTATCGGCTAATGAAGTCACTGGTGCTTCTTCAACAGCTTAATCAGACGCTCAACCAATATGCATTTTGACAGACTTTTTTTTTTTTTTTTAGACAGATAGCTGATATTTGATACGCTCGATTGCTGCATTTTTCTGGGAAAACATTACAAGCATTCAGTGGTTCCCCCATAATGTTACTCTTGTCAGGGTGTAAAAGCCTCTGAAACATCAAATAGGCCATCATGAGATAGAAAAATCCTCCATTGTCACCAGACTAATCAAATTCTTTTAGCCGTAGCTTTTCAACACAGAGTGACTAATCTCGCCTATTCAGTGGGAGAGGAAACTACAGGATACACTGAGCCTTTAAACCAAAAACATCTACAAAAGAAACACTTGACTTGTTGGAAAATGCAGTTTAAGTGCAGGTTTTACACTTGCAGTTGTAATTTTTGGACATAAAAGTCAAATTTACTGATATTTTGCACCGGCACAGAACAGCCACGTCTACACAAGTGCTGTTTTCGGTGCTGGGCTTCATAAGACTACAAACGCTTATTTATACGCTGTTGCTACCTACCCTACCACTAATGCTAATTATAAAAACACATGTTTTGAATCTTTCAAAAAATGATTGCATCCTTTCACGCTGATTTCCTAACAGCGTGTTTGCATCAGTGTATGAGGCATAATGGAGGGAAGCTTGTGAAAATGATGAGTGGGGCTGATTGAATCTCAGTGAATCTGCTAGCAAAGCTCACGCGGGCCGGCCACTGCAGACCCTAAAGGAGCCACTGGAAACTCTCATGCAGATAAGCTCAGTTTACACCAAGATGATCTTTAATTGCTGTATCATGCTCCCTGTTGAATCATAGTTTGGATTATTGACTCATTTATCAAAGTGAAATTACAATTTTTTTTTTTTTTTTTGACTGAAAATCAGTGATTGTGTAGCTCATTTAGCACAGGGTTGCCAAGTCCGCGTTTTTTCCGCCAAATTGGGCTACTTTTTAAGTGTTGCTGCGGGTAACAAATTTTGTCCGCGGGTTGGGCTTGGGCAGACATGAATAAAGATTCATATTTTGAATGACTAATGTTTATACCCAAATCCTGTCAAACTGACTCCGGGCCAGATCAGCATATAAACTATGTCACCTGCTCCACAGACAAATAATATGCCAATGCTGTGTGAGGCCACTCACCACATGTCCAATCACATCATCAGCACCACTCGCGCCCAGTGCCTGTCAGCTGAACTAAGGTATCCCATATTATATTTTAAGTTCTGATATACTGTAAATTAAATCGGTGAAAGAACTGTTTCAGGAAATTGCCTTTAATGTTTATGATGTTATTTTATAGATATTATAGTGCATTTTGCAATTATAGCAATGCTGTTGGACTTTAAAAGCAGCATATATGGATTTTTATGGGCATATTTTGAGTTCTGGTATTGGGCTAATTTTTGGGCCCTTTTTATACCAGGTTGGGCGGGTTTTGGGCTGGTTTTGAGTTGCTGTTTGGCTGCTTTTGTCTCACAGACCTGGCAACCCTGCTTTAGCACAGAAACAATAACAAAACAAAATTAATAAGTACCTGGATGCATCGGTACTTAAGTAAAAACATTTCTAGGTGCACTACACGCAAAAAGCTTAAGCAGGAGCTTCTAAAAATCACGAAATTCGCCCATAGTTATGGCCGAATAACATTTTGCAATCAACTGCACATAAACGATACAGTGACCTTAGAAATGCATGAATTGGTTAGTTATTAAAAACAGGGATTTTAATCGTTTTCTACTTCAGTATCTTTGTGCGTTCATTTTTTTTATGGATCCGAGCAACTCAATAGATATTGAAATAACGACATAGACAATGGCCCATCAATATCAGTTATGAATGGCAGTTAGGTCTGGAAAAGTGCTGATCAGCCTATTTGTGAGATGATAAACCGTTAATGGCGGGCATATATAATGGGTTCTTTCAGTCCGGCCATTCGTTTCGGCAACGAGCCGGGTAAATGACTCCAGTTTAAGGCGTGCGGTGTCGATTTGCTGTTAGCGGCTACCTCATTTATGTTTATTTAAGTATCGGGGATCTTTCAGCAGAAACGGGATGCTGGCATGATGTGAGCACACCGCCGGTGGATCTGCAGGCTTTCATTAACGGGGAGTCTGCAACTAAATCAGCGACTGCTATTTCATCACACCTGTCTAGCATCACCCCGGCTGGAGAGGCGAAGAGAAATAATATCAGTTAACACGAGAAAGGCCACTGAATTTGGCAAAAGATGACAGTTGGAGGAGGCATAAGAAAGAAAAAAACTACTTTCTTGCATGATTTAGAAAATTTTACAAACCTATACCCGACAGTGATCATGTCTCTGTTGTATAAATACTGTATAAGTAAAGTATTCTCCTTAATTTTTCTTCTTTTGCTGAGGGAAGGCAAAATAAAATGTGATGTGTGTCATGCTCAACATAATATCCTCTCTCCCCAGAAATCAGTACGCACACACACACACACACACACACACACACACACACACTCACACACGAGCATGCACGCACGCACACAGATATATGTCCTTGTTCTCTCCAGACCATTAATTTATGCAATTTATTTTCTAATGAGTCCAATTAGATTTAGATTACAAAAGGGCTGGCAAGTTTAATTAATCTATAATGGATAATTGCCCCAGATCATTTGCAACTTTCTGCACTGTATTTGATGCAGTCAAAAAATCAAGATAGTGGTATAAACATTCCGCATTAAGGCTTAATTTCTCAGCAAATTAAACTGGGACCGAGAAAATGTGAATAACATCTGCAAGACGCCTTAAAAAATGCATTTGAGGGGATGAATAACTCATATAAGGATGAGAACACTGGTACAGGCGCGGCTGCATTCTGGATTATTTATCTGACGCTCTGACCAAATGTCAGGGCTAATTAACGCAGTTTGAATATCAGCTGCGACATAAGCCAGACATCTTATGGTCAACAACAACGGTGAAAGGATCTGGTGCTTTTGGGGCTGCTGCTGCGGTCAACATATGCGCCCGTCCTCACCCACAACATTCGCCAAAGGTGATGGATTGACAACTCGGATAACGTCACACACAGTCTAATAATTCCATACTAAGTGGGTCAAGTGCGCACAGAGTTAAACAGTCACATAAAGCGCTGTTTCATAATACAGCGGTAACACCCAGGAGAGCGTTAAGGACAAGCATAATCACACATGAGAATGTCTTCAGAGAAATTATTCATACAAAACACTCAGCGTGTATTCTGTTTCAAGGTAACAGTCATTTTTTTTTTTTTTTTTTTTTTTATAAGTAAATGTCCATTTCACTCCTCTTTATTAGTGACTGATGTATCACAGTGGGAATTTAGAAAGTTTATGAAGTCTTTACACTCAATGTTCTGGTTGGGGGAAATCCTCAGGTGCACAGGAAGTGAGGCAGCCCGACTCCAGACCATTTCCTGGATTTGCGAGAGGAAGGTTATGGTGGAGGAACTGGGAACGTTCAAGGACGAAATCATCACAGTGGTGGAGAAACATCACAGGAGGGGTTGTATTTTTCGATTTTATAAAGAAAACGGGACTGTGACGTCGAATTTCAATAAGCGCACAGTCAATTCTGGATTGCCGATGTTACGCCCCGGTAAGGGGAAATAGAAAGAAATGAAGCAAGAGACGGTGTTGCTGGCTTCAGGTTCAGACCGCAATGAACAACTCACATGTTCACATTACATGTTGACCAAACTTAATGAAATAAATGTCTGCAGCTCACTTTCAAAATGCACAACACAAAATATACAGTCCTTTTAACAGTTAACACTTAAGAAAATACATAAAGCTTACATTTTTTCTTGAATAACTCACTAACAAATGTGTACTGTCTCTCTAAGAAGCTACTCAGTTAGAAAAATACATGTAAGGCACTTTTACTTTGAATACACTTTACTCTTATTTTAACTTTATCACACATCAGTTAAGCATATAGACGTTTCATAAACACTATATCTTTTGAACTGAAACACATTCACACTGTTATTTTCTCCACATACTCTCAAAATGAATACATGCAACACCCGCTTTCTTATCGGACAATGCTGGGCACGTATATATGACTCTCTGTCAAGCTAGCAAGCATACTACGTCAGGACGAACGCGTTCATGTTTAGCTGCCTATATTCACCTGCTAGCTGATAGAAAACATATATACACAGTTGAACATTATCTGCAACAATTTTCCTCACCTGTAAGGGGAAATAGAAAGAAATGAAGTGAGAGACGGTGTTGCTGGCTTCAGGTTCAGACTGTAATGAACAAGCCGTCAGCAACATGCGCCCCCTACAGGTGAAACCCGGAAGACAAGAGCAATCACTCAGAACACATTTCTCTACCGAAACAATAGATTACAGATATCTCAGAGTAAATATTAACTAATAATAAACCTGGAGAAATAAAGAAATATTTTAAAGTATTATTTCAAAGTGCCTCTTTTCAAATAGGAAATAAAACACATTAGAGTGCACCTTAACCTTTTAAACTAAGTTTTTTTTCCTTTGGTTTGAACACATATTTTCATATCCATTACACCGGCAACCTTTAAAGCAAAAGTAGAAGAAAGCCGCTTTAGTAGACAAGCATTAAGCTCTGGGTCTGCTCACTTTAATGGACAAAAATGTAGCCGAGGACAGATTATAGCTGCTTCTTCTGTCCCACAGGCTCTGACACTAAACGTATATTTTTTTCAGAAGTGGGTGAGTGGGTAGCGATAGCCACCATGACTGGACAGACAAAAAAAAAAAAAAAAGAAAAGAGCGCCACCTACACAAACTCAACAGAAAATCCATGCTTGCCTCTTTTTTAAATTGGCAGGTGATCTCTGGGAAGTGCAGCTTAAAAACACCACGAGCACCTGAGGAAAAAAAAAAAAAAAAAAAAAAAAAACATTAGAAAAATGTAAAAATGAGCATTATTTAATTACAAGCAGGGGTGGGAAGGTCACTTTAAAATGCCAGCTGATAGATAATTGATTTCCTACTTAAAACACAAATTTTAATGCAATCCACTGGGCTTCCCCCGACACAGCAATGTTCTCTTATTTATTTCTCTTATTATTGTATTTACCTGTGGTTGACCTCCTGACTCTAATGCTTCTTGATGTTGTCTGGACATTATTATTGTCATCTACTGCCACTTATCAGCTTAACTACAACTAAGCAGGAGCAGCATGGGCAGGGAAGCGGGCTTGTTACCAGAGTTTTTGGCAGATCGAATCCTGTTCCCTCTTTAATAGCAAAACTGTCAAGGTGCCCTTGAGCAAGGTGATTTGGCCCCGTTAGCCTCGGTGGAACTGCTCGCTGGCTAAGAGTTAATGGTTAATTCTGGCATTTTCCAACCTGAACCCTATTTTTTTTTCCACCTTTTGGGGTTCAAATGACTGATAGGGGCGGAAATTTTTGGAATTGGTCCTGTATGGAGCGAGAGCGCATCAGCCAGCAGCCATGAAACGGCCTGCAATGTAATCACACAGGGCATTAGCGCACGTCAAATTATGTCCACCCAAAGTGCTTGTTTTTTTTTCTTGACATGTTCAGATTGTTATTTTAAATGTCTGGCAACACTGCAGAAGGGATTCCTACATAGCTTGACATTTTTCTTTACGTCGGCTGACATTACCTGCACTCTGTCGGCCGCAGGTAAAAGTGCTTTGGGTTAGGATTTCTTCCCCTCTTTGTATGGCAGTAGTCGTCCCGGTCAAGATCTGAGGGTCAACTGCAGGGCTGCAGTGTGCAGACAGGAGAGTTTGCATCCATTTGTAACACAACTTCAGTGTGTCCCTATCCAACAAAGGTCGTCTGCGACCGCTGAGTGAAATGTGGCCTCGTCGTTTTGTTGCCAGAAACACGCGCAAACACGAACCGTCGTTTCCAGTGGAGTCCAAGAGACGATGGAGAAGCTACGCCAAGGAGCATGGAGGCTGATCTGGCAGCTGCTGGTGGCCCAGTGTCTTCCCAAGGCCGTGTTCAGACTGCAGGCAAATCAGATTTGTTTCTTAACACTGATTGGATTTGTGTGTCCAGACATCACCAGCTCATCTGCACGGGTTGTACCGATGTATGCATCAGTAACTGCGTGTGCTGGTGATGCAGCTTTCCAACGTGGAAGCAGGAGAAATGTCCAGAAGCTTCCTGTCTGTCCACTTCTGACATTTGGGATTTGACATCGTTGTGTGTCATGCTGTGAGTGACGGAACAGACACTTTGAAATCCTGTTTAAGTGTCTAGAGCGTCCGGACTGAGACACATCTGTACAAATCTGATTGGAACCACCTCCAGATGTGGTTTGGATCTGATTTCTGTGGGTTTTTACTGTCCAGACTTTCTAAAGTCTACCTGGATGCAATCTAGATATGACAAAAAAACAGATTTGGGCTGGCAGTTTGAACAAGGCCTAAGACACTTTATGTTTTTTTCCCTCCCCATTCCATCTGTGTGCCTTTCAAAAATGTCACCGAAAAAATTCTCTGAGCAAATCAAAACTGAAAGTAGAGTGTTATCGAGATGCCTTTTTTAGATTTATTTAACAGCTACAAAGAGGAGCTCTCAAGTAATGCAGGAGCTATATCTTCCTAATATTTAATAATGTTTTGCCAACTTGCATTTTTTACATTAAATTTACATTACATGAAACCCGGTGCTTTCCATACCTGGCTAGGAAGTTTCTGCACAGCTTTGATTTCATGTGGCAGCTGTGCAGAGCAGCACACACACTGACAGCCATCGTGTCTTCAGGCATTTCACAATTAGTGGGGCTGATGTGACCCAGAATATCACTTCTACATTCATAAAATCAAAATAAGCTGGAGTCACACTGTTTGCTTCCTGCCAGCTCTCAGATAGCAGCGTGACGTCGCTCACAAATGGAAATCGACAGCTCCTGCTGACTGCATTATTTTTTTGACAGATGCTCTTTAGATTATAGAAGTCTCCATGACAGGATACATACGGGACGGTCAGCAATCGCTACCTCATTCTTAGTCCAATTTACCATCTGAATTCAATAGTCCAATGGAGTGCAGATAAATGGAAAATGTGATGGATGCTTGGACAAGGCCAGCCTCATGAGTCGCTACCATGTCTGTGTAAAAATAGGTAAATAAATAAACAAATGAAAAATAAAGCTACCTTAATTAATATTCATATTTTTTGGTTGAGTTTGTCTGTTTTCTTACGTCATAATCCCCGACTGCATGTCTCCTTTTTAGTTTAGAATAAAAGACCAACGTCACTAAAGTATATTTCTTTTGTGACAATATTTTGTATGGTAAGTTTGAGCTCAAAATGCTATTCAATTTCTCATTTTTTGAGTTCTTTCTTTATTCTTTTTTGTACGTTTTTGCTTCTTCTATCAGGTAAATTTTATCAAAGAGGTGTCTATCAACTCACTTGTATTTGGAGGACACTGCATAGACTAATACAGGCAGATGTTTATACATTTACAACCCGGCCGTCTCGACGGGATTTAATACACTCACGTACACGAGCCTATCGTCTCATACAGTATTAATGCTGTTCTTGTAAACAATGAAAAAATAAACAACTGTTAAAGCACAGAGTCTGGTTAACACCGACGCTGGCTGCTTTGCTATTTTAACCTGCATCTTGTCCGAAAGGCAAGCATAGCAAGCACACATCAACCAAAAATAAATAAATAAATAAACAAAAACTGACAAAACAACAGAAAACAAACCAAATGAACAGAGTGCGCCTTCTTCCCCCAAAGTGTAGATGCATGCCTGATCTCTATAGATGCAGCAAAAGTTGTGCTGCTCTTCATTTTGCTGTTGCCGAAGCCTTGAGCTCGTGACTCCGTGGATTGTTGAAGTCCTGCCTTTGATTTACAGACTCGTCTTTTTGCGGTGCAGACGGCATGAAGCCACACAGATGCTGCCAGGACAAGGTGTTCGAATGCCACAAAACAGCTGCTTGTGGCTCTTACGAAGGTAAAGGTGATGTTGGTTTGGAGTACAGAGTGCAGGACGGAGTCACGGCTGTGGCACAGTAACCTCAGATTGAAAACAAATCTCATTTATCAGATGGCTGACTTTAACTTAGGACCAGTGGTTTTAAGTAAAAACATTTCTCCAAAAAAAAAAAAAAACAAACCCACTAAAACAAAGCTGCTCATTAATTTCTACATGTTTTAATCACATGGCTTTACTAATTACACTCTCTAGAAAGTACTTAGATTAGTAATTTCTTTACTTTTGTGTTACTTTCTAAAACCCAGATCAGCCATCATCAGAAGGAGAACAAGCCACCAAATTACATAATCAGTTTTGCCGATTACTTCATATTAAATAAAAGTTTATCTGATCTTAGAGCTGCACTCTTGGTACGTCTCCACTTGCAGAAACAGATTATCATCACAGCTGGTCACTCACAATCTGTAACTTTCTCACTTTTTCTCAACTATCAGTGCACATGTGTGGTTTCTCTTTAGTGTCCTATGTTTTTTTGGGTGAATATCATAAATGATGAATGTTATAGGGACTAGTCTTAGTTATGAGGCCTTTATAAGATGCTTTCAGAGTTTATGAAGTTACATGATCCAAAGTGGTGAGTACTTTCTGTCTGTTGAACCATTGCTCTACTGTATGGATTACAGGCCGTTTAAAATGAAGCTGCTCGTCACCTTCAGGGGACAGGAGGCAGGACGAACTTCCACCAGACTCCTCATCTCTTCATCTCAAATATTATTTTCCTCCCCGCTGAGAATCTGATGTATCTTCCAAAAATGAACAACTCGATCGGACGGAGACGGCGGATTTTCCTGGTTTCCGGACGATCTCGAATGATCTCGCTGACCACCCATCGCTCTCTCCTCAGCCGTTTGCAGATCCGACCTGTTGCACTGGACCACGTGAAAGCCAGTGGACATGGTGGACATCGGCTGCTCATTTGATGTGATTTTTGGGGGGTTTTATTTGCCATAACTCCGCTGAAGTCCAGTGTTCAAGTAACAGAAGTAACACAATTTTTAGTAGACAAGTCGCTGCAATTTGATCACTCATATCCAACTTTTACATTTACCTTTATGTGAGCACAGTTACTGCTTTTTAGGACCTTCATCTTCAGGTCAAACGTGGATGCAACAGCAAAACCTCTGTAAACAAACTGTTTTTTTTTTTCTTGCATAATGAAAAAGACATATTCAACAGCAAAATCAATACAAAACATGTGTGATTCTCTATACTTGGCCGCCTTCATTTGACTGTCAATCTCATTCATGTGCGTAGGAAAAAAAAAAATATCACTCTTTAATTTAGCGGCTGTTCGGCTAACCAGATGAAAAATTAAACAGGCAGAAATGCGCTGCAGACACTGGCGGCTGAGCGGTGATGGAGGGAAGGCTTGCAGAGACAAGTGGGAATGAATTAGCTCTGCGGTGACACCGTGGAGATTCCCGGGATGCTGGGATTTCAGTGTCAGCGGTCAGACGCCGGCGTGTGAGACCCAGATGACAGGCCGGTGCCACGCCTGGCGTCGCGGCCCTCGATGATCGGCAAGGGCAATGAGAAAGATAACTCCCGCTCCTTGCGTAAAATGACCGATCGTTAATTATGCATACACCTTGATAAGATATTTTATTTTTAGATCCTCCTCAAATCCCCGGAGCGTGACCTTTTCATGATATCAAGCAAACAGCGGAGCCCTCGGAGATATAGGCGACACTCTAAATTCATGAGGATGTGACAACTATAAACACCTGGCCGTTCATTAGCCGGCGCGTCAATCTTTTTGACTTAATGTGGCTGTAACTGCGCCGTAATTGCAGTGTATTGACATCGCTGACAAACACTCATCTCATTAAATCCCACCGTGAGACCTTTTATATTTGGAATTTGGGATTGTTAACTGTAATGATAAATGACAGTTTGCCTTTGAGTTGCAGCTCATGAACTGAATACCAAAAAAATATATATATAAATAAATTTAAAAAAATAAGTAGAATGAGGTACAGCGGTCATTGCACTGTTTGCCATGGTCACGTGGCCGGTGCAGGATAAAATGATCATTAGGGTTTGTTGCTATGGTGACGGTAAAGTGCGTCACACTTGAAAATCACACAGATATGTTGATATTGTGCTGTGGCTGTAGCAGGAGAGCAGAAATAACCAGAGGAACCATGAACATTTGAATCAACTTAAATCTGACATTAGTGACTTTATCAGTGACTGGGCTTTTCCTGTTGGCTCCTTCAGTCAACATCTGCAAATGCAGCATGAAACATACCTTTTACTTAACCCCTCCTATTATGTTTGGGGTCAATTTGACCCCAGTCAATGTTTAACGTCTCTAAATAAATGATAAACATCATTTTTTTTTTGCTTCATATTTAATGAGTTTTCCTAATGAAATTCACATGATGATATGTTTTCAATGTCCTGTACACACTTTGTAATGCATTGGTTATAAATGACAAAAATCTGTACTTAGAAATAATATAAAGCCTTTAAAACACCAAAAATTAAGATTTCTTTCCAATCCTAGGTCAATCAGTGAGATTTTATGGTGAGTATATTTTTCCATAGTCGTGTAATAGGAATACTGGATGTATAAGTGGGGGTGGGGGAGTGGGGGTTATGTTTTATTTAAAGGGTTTTTTAAAGGTCGTCAACAAAGAAACATAAAGTACCTGACACATAAACTTTTGTAACAATTTTAGTTATAATAATTTTGTGGAGGTTTAAACTGTTGGGGTCAAATTGAGCCCAAACATAAAAGATGTTGGTAAATTTGAACATAACAGGAGGGGTTAATCTCTAAATCCTTAAATCTTAATGACTGTCGTAGTTTGGCCTAATTTTAGTGAGGAAAAATGTTTGTTAACGTGAAACGGCTAATGTGCACTGGCTAAAACTCTAACAATAACAAACTATAACCACTACTCACTGTGCACCTTTGATTTAACCTGAAAAACACAGCAGTACCTTGTAAAAAACACCATCTAGTTGTGACGTATGGCGCAATTTAACTCCAGGCTACTCTCCTTTCGTTCTCACCGTGAAACCCCTCACCTCCAAGGCTCGCAATCACCTACTAATGTCCTGCTGACTACAAACAGTGTGGACTACCTCTTGCTTACTCAACCAACAAACAGTCTGCTATTACTGGCAGGCTGTTCACACTGAAGTGTATTTCTGAGTGTCCCAGAATGCATTTTGCACCAAGTGGTGTGAAATAGGGATTTTAAACCAGGCTCTAAAAGCTGCTCTACTTTTTTGCTCCGACACCGTTAATCACTTTAATATGTTTTTTAAAAATCCAGGCGACAAAGCAGCCAAGTAGATCACCGATATGTGATCGGTTTATCCAAATAACGCCTGTTTGGAAATTTGCTCCGATGTTTTCAGAGACGCACCACACACTGAATTTGACGTCGTATTTTGTCTGAATAGTACGTTAGTGGACGATTTCGAATGAACCCCGCGAGTCGGTGACTTGCCGAAGGTTGGTCAGAACAGTGTCGCCATGGCAACGGTACACAGGGACATGGCCGCTGCTCAGCTCATCCCGGAGCGCCGACTTGAGCGGGAATGGCCGCTCTACTTCATTCAAGTTCTACAGTGCAAACATAAGGTGCTGATAAGAAGAGAGCCCCATCCAAAGTTTTGAAAATTTATGCCCAATCGGTTACTTTTACAAAAATTTAGATAATATACAAGTTTACGGAAGTATGAAATAACTGCTTCATAAAACTAAATACATATTTAAAAGCAAGTGTTTATCTTCTTCTTCCTCTTCTTCTTCTTATTAGTTGTAGTAGTAGTAGTAATAGTAGTGGTAGTATTTAATATTTCTGGTGTTTTGTGATTTTTTTCTGGTTTTTCCTTGATTTTATTTTGATTTTCTGACTTTTTCCCCCCAATTTTATTGGTCTTTCCCCTATTATTTTAATATTGTTTCTTATTCTTATATGTATATATTTTTTCTTATATTCTATTTTATTTTCTTCTGTTGAATCCCATTGTTAATCAATTATTTGCTTATTTAAAATAAAATAATTAATTCATTTCCCCAAAAAGCATGAGAATAGCTTATCTTACAGCTAATTTGCACTCGAGGAGGCAGCAAATGATTTGCCTGCCTCTTCCTGTAAACATGCTGTAAAATGCTGATGACTCACTCTCCACTTAGTGCTGCAGTGAGGGCGTGTTTATCCAGGATGCCAGCCGATGCCAGTTATTCTTTCATCTGACGCTGTTAAATAAACAGCAAGGCCTCCACCAAGTTCGAGCAAGAGCCACTCACTTGCAGTTATTTCCCACCTTTTTTTTTTTTAAACAATATATAATCAAGTTACTGTCTTTTGTAATCAGAGACAGATTGACACTGAACCTGTGGCTTTGCAATAAATGGGAATGTTCAAGTGGCACATGTTTAAAAAGAAAATTAAAAAAAAAAAAAAAAAAAAGAACAGATCACCGGCGGTGTGTGTGCACCTTTGTCCGTGTTGACCTCTCATCACCCAGCGCTGTAAATCTGCGCTGATGATAATTTGTGGCTTGTGCACCCATCAGACAGTGAGCACCCACAGATCAGAGCGTGACAATTAAATCAGCCGTATAGCCACTGCATGAGTGTGTGTGTGTGTGTGTGTGTGTGTGTGTAAGAGACTAAGAGTATGCACTTTAAACTGCCATTAGTCTCAGTTGCAGGCTCCCCCACCACAAAGTCATCCAATAGCAGCTCCATTCAGATGGTTGGAGGGTTCAACAGGGAAATGTGGATGTAAGCTTTATTATTATTATTTTCTCCATTAATTGGTCTTTGTCATATGTAACACTATAAACACCCTTCGCTCTTATAGCACATATATCGACAGCCGGCCAAGGCGACCAGGTTTAACCCGGCGGCTAAATCGCAAAGAAAATAGAATAATCACCTGCAGACGTATTAGGGCCTCCACATAGTTTTGCAGGCTAATGGGTACAGACAGCTTGAATGAGGATGGATACGCCGCTCAGCCCGGACTGACTCGCCGTGATGGATGGCTGTCATTTCTCTTCCTCTGGGGCTCACCCTGCCTGCGGGTCAGCCCGAGCCGTTTTATCTTCATACTCAAACGTGATCGGTTCAGAATATTCTTTGCAGCGTAAAGCAGGGGATAATAAGCACACAGGTAAGCAATGCTATCGTGTGTGTGTGTGTGTGTGTGTGTGTGTGGATGGGAAATCAGCAGTGGGTGGGGTTTACATGGAAATGTTTGAAAATAACTATAAATGTATTGTCTTCAGTCTTAAATGGTTGCTATTGTCAGGAACACGTTTTTAATTAACCCTCCTGTTATATTCAAATTTACTAACATCTTTTATGTTTGGGGTCAGTTTGACCCCAGCAGTTTAAAGCTCCACAAAATTATTATAATTAAAATTGTTACAAAAGTTTATGTGTCATCATGTAAAAAAAGTATGCAGAATCCTCAGAGCTTCACTTGGAAATTTCAGGCACCTCAGAAATCATATGTCCACAGAAGCAGCAAAAATGTTCATGTTCTCTCTTATAACATCTCATATTAACTACTGTCTTCCCACCTGGGCCACCGCAAACTCAACTACTCTAAATCCATTAATATCACTATACAAGCAAGCACTCAAAATCTTGGATAAAAAACCAAGATCCTTCCATCATTCCATCAATCCTCAATAAATACGGGCTACTTAGCTGGAACAATCTTGTCTTTTTCAAAAAATGTTGCCTCATGTATAAAATCCGGCGCAACCTAGCTCCGCCTCCACTTTGCAGCCTTATTCAGTTTAGATCACCTGCAACAAGCAGTACCAGAGGGGCGGCCAGAGGGGACTGTGAAATACGACTCAGGAAAACCTCATTTGGACAATCGGTTTTCTCTTGTAGGGCAGGCAAAGACTGGAACACAATACCACAAAGCATAAGGGAGTCCCTCCCATACAGCTCTTTTAAAGTCAAATTTAAAAAATGGCTGATCGAAAACCAAGCTTGTCAACACTAACCTCTGAACCTGAGCCCTCTGTAGCACATGGCCTAATCTTAATTTTACTTGCAGCGTTGTTGTTGTTGTTGTTGTTATTCTTGTTACTGATAATAGGATTGTGAATATTGCTACTGTAATCTGTTGCTTTTAGGTATAGCTATAATTGGGTGCATTTACATTTTACTGTCTTTTAAAATGTTTATTAATGTACACTGTCCCTCTCTAACAAATAAAGGTTAAAGAAAAAAAGAAAGACGACCTAAATAGCCCTTTAAATAAAACTTTGGAAAAATATGCAAATCACCATAAAATCTCACTGATTGACCTAGAATTGGAAAGAAATATCTTTTTGGTGTTTTAATGGCTTTCTATTATTTCTAAGTACAGATTTTTGTTATTTATAACCGATGCGTTACAAAGTGTGTACAGGACATTGAAAACATATCATCATGTGAATTTCATGTTTACCCGGTAGTACCCATTACATTAGGAAAACT
The DNA here is from genome assembly GCF_902150065.1 of Myripristis murdjan. Classification (NCBI taxonomy): domain Eukaryota; kingdom Metazoa; phylum Chordata; class Actinopteri; order Holocentriformes; family Holocentridae; genus Myripristis; species Myripristis murdjan. The sequence continues at coordinate 7,567,365 of NC_043999.1, read as the reverse complement.
CATTGAATATGAAGCAAACAAACAAACAAAAAAAAAATATTATTAATCATTTATTTAGAGACGTTAAACACTGAATGGTGTCAAATTGACAACCAACATAATAGGAGGGTTAATTAAATTTAATCCAATATAACTTTCTAATCTAACTAGTGTTAGTTAACTGTTACTACTGCTACTACTAGTGCAACTACTACTACTGTTACTACTACTACTAATAATAAAGGGTTTATTGAAAATGAAAAAACGAAGTTCATAACAATAAAACTGAATGAAAAAACTGATGGAGACTGCTGATTAAGATATGTATAGAATTATATAGATTTTTTTTTTTTTTAACACCTCGGTGATGTAATTTCTTCAAATATAACTGATTATTCATCTCTCTCTTTGCTTATTCACTCACTTACTCACTCAAAAGCGGCAACACCAACTGTCATGCGTGCTGTCATTCGTATACAAAAACACAAGATTTTAATTAGGATATGGAAGAGGGCGGCTGGATTGGTTTATTGAACGTCATGGAGGCAATGTAAAGGCCAAAAAAACAAACAAACAAAAAAATGTATTCAGTTACATCCCTAATAATCCCAAAATCTTATTTGTGCGTAACTTTTGTGCAGTAAAATCACAATAACTGTCAATTTTAGGTGATCAGACTTTCCATGCTGTATCATATCATGCACATTTTTATATTTTAGACTTTTATTTGAAGCTATGTTCCTTTCTCTTCTTTCTGAGTGCCTGGGTCGTCTTACTTGTTCTGGATTTAATCGAAGCTGCCATACTGAACAACTTTTGTGCAGTGCGATGAGTGGGCAGTTCAGCCATTCAGCTCCACACTCGCAGAGATTATGTTATGAGGGCAACTGCACATTGTTTTGCATCTCAATTTGCCGGAGCTAAGGTCTGATTCATGCTTCATGCTTCAAGGCCAGATTATGTTTCTTGCACAGCTCATGACCAAGTGCTTCCACAACTCTGGCACTTTAGTGGGAAAAATTCAACTCCACATCTGCCACCAAGGGGAAAAAAAAGAAAAAAAAAAAAAGAAAACAGAAAGCCACTGGAGGTGGGCAGCGTTGCTCCAGTTCCTGCTTTGTTCAGCTAATCTGGGAAGGACGCGCTGCAGAGTGGTCATGATTCAGCTTTAAGAGTAGCCTAATCCACCAAGGCTGGCACCTCGGCACCGGTAAGTGCCCTTCACAGTTGGCACATTTTCCGACCTGATTTGAGATTACGAAGGCAGCAAAAACCCGTTTCTGTGCACGCCTGGCTTGCCGGTGATGATGCTCGCCTCCTCCACCAATGATAGCAGCCACTTCGAGTGGCCAAAACTAATCTCTGCACAGGCTTTGCTGTAACTTCCGCACCTTTCATCAGAGTTTCTATGCACCACAGTGATTTGAGTTGGTGGTGCAAAGTGCAAGATAATTGGGAGCATTCTCACTTTGCATGCCATGGCATACACATAACAATTGCGCGGGGAAAATAACACAATTTACTTGTCGTATGCGTGACTATGACAGGTTTATTTTTCTCTCAGTTACACTGCTTGGCGTCTTTCCACTCATTGCACATGGTTAATGAATAGCATGGCATTCTGATTTGTTTCTTTTTTGGCACTTCACGTCTTCGACCCTTCGCTGCGATTTGCCCCGTGCAATGCTTCAGCGGATCTCAGCCTCCGTGTGCAAGACGCCCGGCGCTGAAGGACACGTCGACAGGACACACTGGCTGCTGCTGCTGCTGATGCTGTGACCTTCTGCTTGCAGTACAGTCAAGTCAGATCGCCATGCCGTCCAAGGATTTATCTGACAAGGTTGTGTGTGATAAGCTTTGTATGATGGATTAGGAGAACCAGTTAGAAGAGGAACTTCTAAATGCGTCCAATCAGTAGGCTAGTTCAGAGCCTGGATGCTATGAGGCTGAGCTTATGGGATTACAGTCAGGGTTCAGTGGCAGCTAATCAGAAACAACCAACAGATACTTTTAATATCCCAGCGCGCTTGTTAGAGCATTGTTGGGAACTGCCACTGCAAATGTGGATTAAGTAGCGAGTGGGACTTAACTTCCTAGACAATGACTTCAAAGGTGTTTGGCTTTTTTTTCTTAGATATAAGTCCACACTTCCTCTTCTTTTCTTTTTTTTTTCTCTGCACGATCCTAAAACTAAAACTCTAACCATTTATGCAAAAGCAGGAGGATAAAGATTTAATTTGCATCCCGGTTTTCAAATGTAACTTCCTATGACCCTTCCCCAAGAATCAAATTGACATGGAAACAATCTGACATGTTGTTCAAAATGATATGGCCCCAGTCGCTTCATGCCCCGAAACAAAGACGCTATTTGTTTGGTGTGAGGCAAATTATAAGAATAAAATCACTATTGTGTGCAGTGGCAGCTTGTGACAGGCCGATAATTGTAGGTTGTTAGCCAGTGGGAAACAAACGTATTGGGTGCTGAACAAAATGAATGTGCGGCATGATATTCTGAGCTACTGAAAAGTTGTATTTATTGTGGAGAGAAGTTTATCATTCATTATCTCTGGAATATAAAGAATCCAGTCTGTAAAAGTTCTAGCATACAGTCAGTCAAGGACTTACGCTACATGCTGTTTGTTCGCTTCGGCTTTGTGTCACGGCTCATTTTGTAAGAGCAGCAGTGACTTCTTGGAAAGAGATGCTCCTATTATTCAAAAGCAGTAAAAGTCAAGATGGAGAGCTTATGAAACCCAGGAAAATAGCCACTGAGACACGAGAAAGGGAAAGTAAACTGTAAACCACATTTCCACAGGGTGCCTTTCCTTCCCCTCCTTTGTAAGTACAGTAAAACTGATGTATTAGCTTTATTGAGAGGCAGGGGAGAGCTGACTGGACTATTTTTACATTGCTATCAAGACAGGCAGAGGAAAAATGGCAGGGGATATGCTTAAAAAATATATATAATTTTCTTGATAGAGGTGTTGCAAATCCTCCGCCACATTCTCCCTCATGAATGACTGAAATATTGTCACCGTACTTAATTTAAAAGCTTTCAGTCGTGCTTTCGCCTCTTTCTCATAAAATGGGGGAAGTGAGCACTCGGCGCACCGTAGCTGTTTTTTATTTATTCAGGCAGCAGAGAGGGAGATGAAGTGGGTGCGGCACACAGGAGAGATGGTCTGCTCCTCGGCCAGCAGAGCAGCAGGGACAGGTGTCTGTGCATGATGGGGTCAAGCTCGGCCTGAAGAGCAACGAGCCAAAATAAAACATGTTTGATATCGCGAAAATAACACCAATATCTGTGTCGTAACCAATGCTTTGTCAAAGGATGGTAGGCAACTCTAGGATCCTCTATTTAGGTGAAAAGCTGCAGCTCTCTCAAAACAAAACTAACTCAAAACCTAGCACGTTGCTGGACCGTGACTACCTTTGAAAAGCGTCAGATTATTTCTATGTGATTATTTAAACTGATAGATAGTGCCAATTTGTTTTTTTATTTCTATGACATAAACCCCTCTTCCACCTTGGCAACTCAACTCAACTCGACTTCGCTCTACTAGCCTTTTTTTGTTTTCCATCGGGCAAATGTTATGGATAGTAGAAAAAAAAAAAAAAAAAAAAAAAATATATATATATATATATATATATATATATATATTTTGGTATCATCTCCATTAAGGTTGAAAGCATGATGAGCAAAAAACTGCAGAGAGCTGATTGGTCAGAGGGAACCTGAGCAGCTCAGTGTACAGCCAGGAAATGCCAAAGCGAGACTCGTGAAACTTGTGTTGTAGTTGATAATCTAAGCATGTAAAAAAAAAAAAAAAACAAGCAAACTTTTATTTATTTATTTATTTATTTATTTTATTTTTTATTCCTCAATCAAATCTCTCAGTTCCTCTTAGTTAGCTCATGTGAAGCAGCTGATTGAGTTGGTCTTGCAGTAAAGGTGCGTTCACACCTGGCTCCTTTGCAACAGTTGCTTCAAAAGCGGGAGCATTTCCGCCCAAAAGACCTGTTCGATTGGCCACATGTGCACACAGTATCATAATATTATAATACTGTATGCACATACATAATATTATAATATGCACTCGCATGCAGGACAAAACAAGTGGGCCAATAAAGTGTGGCCTCAGCTGCAGTCAGACACCTGGAGCAGTTTGTTTGCAGTGAGAACAAAATCACCATTTCCCTCTAAACGTAACTGAAAATACATTTAGTTATATGGGACAGAAACATAATTGGTGGATTATGTCCTTGGAGAAAGACATCACAGTCCCGCCCACACTGTCTGATTGACAGGTGACAAAAAAAAGAAAAGAAAAAATGCACTGTCACATTGAAGTAGCAAAAGCAGCTGTTTGATTTAAATAAAAGTATCTGTGGTACATCATTGAGAACGACTGACTGAGGTGATTATACAACGAAACGTCGCTTTCCGCTCTCTGTTGTTTTAACTTTGCATTTTTGATTGGATCTAATGCGACATGATGATGGTCACTGATTTATTGTAACACTGCGCCTAATTAAGTGATGCACCATAGGACTGATGAGGGGTTGATTAGCTTGCCTATGCCACTTGTTGACTTATTCATTGGTACATTTGTATCTTTAAGAAGAGGTTTTTTTTGGTTCTGCTCCCTTTATTATTCTGTGCACTTATATCTCTCAAAAGAATTGCGGGAAATTACTGTCGACGGTCACAGAAATTGTCTGTGCTCTCTGTCCCTAAGGTCCAAACTGAATTATTCAAAAGCGTTTTCTTGTACTTTCAGTCTGCATGGAGCTCACTGCAATATGATTTAAACTGAAAGATCCAGTTTCTCTTGGTGAGTTGGACCTGATTATCACGGATATTGAGGCTGACTCAATAAGGAGCTGTCTATGTGTTGCCTGGTCAGGATCTAAACACGTTTGCCCCCTGATCCCTCAAGTGGAAATTTTTTTCAGCGCTGAATTTGAACGTATTTTTTTTTTTATTTTTGCACTTCCCTTTCAGGTGGCTTTCAGGTGAGTGTACTTTTTGCTCTTGTACATTTTATTAATTTTCAAATTCTCCTTGGAGATCAACAAAGTTCATCGTAAATGCACAGTTTTTCTTGTAAAGCCGATTCTTGTCCAGGTTGACCTTGAAAAACAGATTTCTAACCTCAGCCTGCCTTATTAAATAAAGGCGTACTAACTCACAATGATAAATGGCAATGAAAAATGGCATAGAAAATATTAAACATATACTATGCAACAGATGATCTATATAACATGAATGCATGGGAATTTTTTATTAGGTTTTACTTTGCAGTTTGAATACCTGAATATTTATCTCGGGTGAGTTTTAGAACAACGGCAGCTCAAAATGTCACGCGTGTAGGTGATAATGAATTCATCTCATGAGTAACCTGTGCTGCATGCTCTCTACTTTTGTTCTGTGCATTTTATTCTGTTTTATTTCTGGTTAAGACTGGGATGTGCATGTTTACTCTGCTCTGCATTGGATTAGCAATACCTGCCGCCTCTCCTCAGCTACATGTTTGCCAATGTATTTGTCTTATTAAATGCTTTCAAAAGACGTGTTTGCACGTCTTACATGGAGAGACTAGCTTTTTGTATCTTCCTCATCGCATCAAAAAGAGATACGCCTGTTCTGCTCTGGGAGGGGTACATAAATCAAATAATAAAAAGAGAACAAGAAAGCAGCTCGAAGGTCAATGGCACTAGTAGCAGATTTAAAGAGCTTTAACAAAAAAATAATATGTCTTAGCTCCAGAGAGTCAGTCAGTTCACTGCTGTTTAAATTTTAGACCTGGAATAACCCGGCTTTTTGGCTTCATTTAATGACCACTTTCACTTTCTGCAGAAACCAGAGTTGTTGTTTTTTTTTTTTTTTTTTTTTTTCCAGATCACACATAGAATTGGTAGTTAGAGCCAAATTCACCCTCCTTTAATTAGTTGTTTGCATGTCGGCTTTCCCTTAGACATTCGACTTGGTAGCAGTTTGCTGTTGGGATTTCACCCCAAGACCATTGTGTGAAATGTAACTGCTTTCTGCTACAGTAAATCCGCTTTCTCACGGTGAGGTAATACTCCAAATAAGCCATCCAATGAAACCACAGCCGTTTCTGATGCCGGCTGGCCTTCAACCGTACAGTATGTTATTCTGCAGGATCTCCATCATTCAAACGGCACACTGCAGTTGGCGAAGGGCGGAGAATTCAGCTACTGTATTAAATTGAAATTTGATTTGTTCTGCTGAACTTATGCTGAAATCTGCCGAGTAATCACTCTACATGAATGTGAAATGAAACTGCAATAAATGATGATTGTTTATTCATAAATGTGTCATGAATTATTTAATTAGCTGGTATGAAAGCGGTGAAAAAATCCCTGCATGAATAAAGTGGTACCGCTTTATCGTGTGGCAATACAAGTCCAGAGAAGCAGAAATGCCTTTGTCTTTTCTGTTTTCCCATTCGAAAAAAGAAACCTGAATAGGCTGGCATTTGTGCATTATGTTGCCTCTGTGTGTTTACAGCATGTATCAATACACAGCGCACTCGGTAGCGCCTGAGCATGCAAACACACACATAGACACAAAAATAAGTAAAGTCAACCGCACCGCCTCGCTGGACTCCTTTTGCCGGATCCTGATGACAAACCTGAAATTGGATCATCCGTGGGAGAAAATGGCAATGATGTGTGACGTGCTTTCTTGGACATTTATTTTGCCATCTTGCATCGTGATAAATTTCAGTCATCTGGCTGGCACAAGAAAGGCGGATCTATAAAAATGAAGTCAACACGATGGGAGTGGGTGAGGAGGAAGGCCTGCTGCTGTTTTAGAGCAAAGCGCATATCATGTGTGCTTCTCAGCTTTGATATGAAGTCCTTTTAAGTCCACACCTATACATTTTCACTTGCACAACCTGAACTATCACCTGAACTGTGACTTGAGCTCACTGAAAAACATAAAACAATTTGTAATACAACTCTCGGACAAAAAACACAGTTATTTAATTATTCATTTGTATAAATCTTGAGATTTAGAGAGCCCAATGGTTGGGAAACCTTCAAAAAGTGCAGTTACATGTTGTTTATTCTTCATGTAAACAATACAATATTGTAACATGTTTTAATCCTGTGCCTTCATTATTTTACTATGCTCCTTTGAAAATAATGTAGTGAAAGAATGACATCAAAAAATGACTTTGGCACAGTGTTGTAGAGAGAAACATCCTAGAAAAACAAGGTGGCTTTGTCAATTTATTAAACATTGCACTGCTTTCCTTTAAGATGCATCATTAATGGCTTTGGTATGGAGATGCAAACTGGGGAGATAATACAATTTCTCGACTAACAACCTCATGCTGGGAAATGAGTAGAAGCTAATCAACGCACCAAAGGTCATGCATTTCCCCTCTGTCAGTTGTGTAGTGTTGCCATACACAGGTATGGAACAGATATGGAGGCAACACAATCTTCTCCAAGGTGGATCTCCAGAATCTGGTTATCTCGGTTTTAATGATGTTATCCGCAGCGATTCTCTTTGAGCAGCTGTCGAAACACTATCATGCTGCGAATGGTGTGGATGATCATTACAATCAACATTGCCCTGAGCTGGTGCTCTGCTCTATTTCATGGATTTGTATGCATTTCAATCAATGCCACACCTGTTGGATGAATGCATCCTCATTCCGAGCCAATACACCAATTGCTTGACTTTCATTTGGTGGGTAACTAAGGATCAATAAATGTTTATCTATTTCAGAATAGGGTAGAAAATACAATATAATGTGTTCCCACAATGCTACAACAGCTGGGAAAACATAAAAAACAAGCTTGAAAACAGAAATTCAGGCTATTTAAGGTTGTTTGATTTAAATCACAATGCATTTACTACGTTTAAGAAAAAAAACAAACATTGCATTTGTCACAGTAAAACTAAAAGCTGGTTTATTACGTCAGTGCAGGATGTCACAAATACAATGTCTAATTGTATGCCTTGAAACCATTAAATTACAAATGATAACAAAATAAAGAAATGGAATGCTTGTCTGAATCAGAGGTCCATTTAAATTGATTTTTCCAACAATGCTGCTCTGGTATTCAGAGAAAATGGATACATTGTGCCTGTTAATGACCTGTCCCACAGGCAGCACAGAGAAAAGGACAGGGCCCAAAATAGAGCCCTGTGGGACCCCACATGTAACGGGGGTGGGGCAAGAAACAGACTCACTAGACACCACCAAATCCCTGTTGGCAAGATAAGACTAAAACCCGTCTAAAACAGTCCCCTCATTTGGACAGACAGTCAGTTAAAATAGAGTGGTCCATTACACTGAGAGCAGCAGAGAAGTCCAGCAAAACTAAAGCGATTCCCATCTGCCCTGCCTTTGCATGGCCATGGGGATTTCATCAAGCGGAAGGGAAGATCCTCATACATCCTACAAGCAGCTGTGGGTGACAGATACAGGTAAGAATCTCCCTCAATCTAACCCAGCACAGACTGCAGTCTTCCTCTTCCTCCACATAACATCAAGACCAAGTGCACTCTTTGGCTGCAGTTCAAAAAATGTGAAAAGGTGTGTGCGTGTCCTAACTGTTGTCTATTAATGCAATTTAAATGCAAGCCCATGTTATTTTGATAATGCTTACTTCAATTAACAGCATAATTGAATCAATACAATTAGAGTATATGTGCAGATAGGTTCTGCCTTATTTGCATTATTTTAATTGTATTATAATTGTTCTTTTCTTTTTTTAATATTTGCATGTAAAGGTGGCCAATGAGTGTGGTTTGAAGTAACATAATTTTGATTTAAAAACAAATCTGGGTCATAAATGTGTGTGTTTCACAACATCCAGTTTACTGTATAGTAACGGGAGTAAGGTCATAATTACAGTAAGCGTAAGCTGGTTAACACAGCTAGATTCCTGTGCAATCTTTTAGTAATTAGGGCATATACATTCCATCAATTTATTATTATCGAGACTGATCAAGATCTGGGTTGCTGCATCAAGTGTGCACGTCAGCTTTGGTGAAATATACTCCTTGTGATGCTGGTTTCTTGTTTTTTTTTAGGGTGGAATAAACCTCCAAAGAGTTGACACTGGTGTCTAAATTCCACTCTATGTTGGGGTCACCAAAATGAATAAGAATAAGAATTTATTAATACATGTCCCAGAACAGTAAGTGTGAATGATTCAGACAATAAAGATATTTTAATCACATGTCCTATTCTAATCCTTGCTAAACCTCATTTCACTAGGAACCCCTTGGAACCTCCTCAAGGACCTCTGGTGGTCCTCAGACCCCACTTTGGGGACCATCCATCCATCCCTAAATACTCCACAACCACTTATTCCTAATCAGGGTCACAAGACTTTGGGAACTGCTCGTCATAATGATATAATTTCACTGTAATTACACCACAACTTCAATAACGATGTCTTCTGTTTGTGCCCTTTCTTTTAGTATTTTCACTTTTTTGTGTCACCTTATATAAATATGTCAGTCAGTCTTTTTTTTTTTTTTTTGGCTTCAGTTGTCCTTTTTTAGATTCGTCTCACTGTCATCATTGTGCGACTTCTGTCTGGTTTCTTTTTTAACTCCACATCACAATGAAATGAATACATTTTTGGAAATGACTTCCCCAGCACTGCGCATCATTATGCTGAACTGTACTAACACAGCATAGGAGAAAACAATATCACCGCCAAATTGCCCTTGAGAATTAGAAAATCAGCAATATACCCTAAAATATAAAAGTGAGTCATGTAGCACAGGCTTATAACCCCCAGCACACCCACTCCTCCAGAAAATCTACCCTAGGAATATCCCTGAGCCAGGAAAGCATCTGGTGGAGGAGCTAAGTCGCCCCAGCAGCCACTGTCAGTGGAAGTCCCAGTGGGCTCTGTTTGAGCCAATGACAGACATCCACGACTCAAGAGCACCTGGGTACTTCCTGCTGCTAATCACAAATTCACCCATAATCAGCCCTTTTATTTCTTCCTGAACAATAAGCAGGCAATTCAGCGAGGACTGAGAAGCTGGAAAACTGGACACTGGTGTCCTGAGATTTGTGTGATATCGCGCTCTCACATGGAATGAGATTAGTGCCAACAGAGATCATATTTGAACTGCAGAAATTTGCCACACTGATATTGAGCTGCTAAGAAAAAAAATTGAATTAATTGATTCAACACTGAATTTCTAAGAGAATATTCTTTTTTTAAAGCCAGGAAAGATTAGGATGAGAGAGCAGGGGATGACAAGGTCAGAAAACTGGATTAAACGCCAGAATGCACATACAGTACCTTAGATGCTCTGAATTTAACTTTGAACAATAATTTCAGATTTGATTTTCCAAGGTGGAAAGATATCTGCACAATCGCAAGAAGCCAGATTATTGTGAGTAACCTGTTTATGGCAGGAAATCAGATTGCACATTTGCATGGATTGGCTTAATCTAGTCAAAATCCTCAGTTTACGTGGCATTTGGCAAGTAATCAGGGTTCCTTCTCATTCTCAACATACCCTGGACTGTCACCATCACCAACCACAGTGCTGCAGCATGAGAAAGTGCTGTAGCACACTGGACAGCTGGCCTCTTGCAGTAGCAAGTCCTCGACCTTTGCCCCTCCATGCACTCTGAATGGTCAGATGGCTCAGTGAGCAGCAGCAATCATTTTTCTACCACTCTGTCATAGATTTAATAAGCGAAATGGGCTCCATCAGATATGTTTTTTGCTTCCTTACATTTTCATCGGTGGTAATGTCGACATAAAATGATCACACAGACGGTAATGTTCTTATTCTTCCAAGGGTTGTACAGTGTGTGGTAATTGCTAGGAATGGAAATCACTGGGAAAATACAATACTATCATAATACTTTAGCCACGATAAAGACGGAACCACAATAAAGGCAATTCTGCAATATGCAATATATTGTAAGATCATCAGCTAAGATACAACACAAGATCTGTAAAATATCCTGAAAAAGGTGCAATAATTTTCTGATGACCACAAATCAGTCACGTTTTTTAAGTGATCCAGTTCCAGTTAAAATATCTCAACGCAGGAAGCAAATACACCTCAAATGTGCAACTGTGAAGATGAATTTGAAAAATCAAATATCAATACTCGCATAAGTGTATTGATAAGAGGGGGTTATTATGATATATTGCTTTATTGATTTATTGTCCCATCCTTACTGATTGTCATTTTTCTGCTCTTTTCTCCTGCACATAAACCAATAAACCACATGGACCAGTAATGGATCTGTCCAGGAGAAATCTAGCTGTGCTGACCAAATTTCTCTTATTTTGTTCATTGCAATATGGAAACCTGGTTTCTGGTTTGCATGATATTACAGAAATCTGATAACTGCCATATGTGGGGAATTTACTGTGCCACAAAAACAATATGGCTCACTATGGAGCGCAGACATCTGGTACATGAATAAGAAAAACTTTTTGGTTTTCCCCAATTCAAATTCAATTATCTTTCTTCTGATTTGGATTCCTGAGACACACATCCCTGAGTGGTTTGTCCATCTCCTCAGCCAATGATGGAGCTCTTTTCTCCCCAGTGTATGTGAATTTCTGTGTTTCAAATGCAATCTCTACTGGCCTTAATCTCTTTCCATATACTCATGCCAATGCACCAGGCTGGATTTTTTTATTTCATACCCCATATGTGGTGCCCAAAAAAAATCTAAAAGCAGTCTAGCATATTCAATATATTTTTACATTTGAGCAGGCACTAGTATGAAGGATTTCTTGCAGGAAAACACTCTTTTATACCACAGCCAGCTACCACAAGTAACAATATACCATACCAGACGTCCAAACTTGTATCCAGCGTTGTCAGAGAAGCCACTGTTTGAGAACAGTGCTGTTCGATACATCATGATTTGATTTATCTGACTATGGCAAGTTTCAAAGAGAAATACCAAGACAGAAAAGAATGTTGGCAGCCTGGAGCAGAGAAATGTGAAACCTCCTCCTTAATGGGCGAGGAAAGATCGACAGTTACTGTGTCACCGCTTGTCAGGAAGAGGAGTGGAGGTACACTGTGGAGGTTGAGTTGCTCTGAAAGTAGTTTTACATGGTGCCTTCTGCTAGCTGTCGGAGGAATGCTTGGAGAGAGAGACGGAGTTACATAAAGGGTGTAGACTCTATGGCCACAGCAGCAGATAAAGTCAGAGAAGTGAACTGATAGTCGGTGTCAACATGCAAACGCACAGTCTAGCCTATAAGTGCATATAGTCTATAAATACACAATCTTTCACTATATGGAAGTCTGTTATCTCCAGAAAGTCAGAATACTGTTTTTATGCCATTATTTAACTATTTAACTGTGGCAAAAGTGGCTATGAACAGCTGCTTGAACATGGACTAAATGTAAACATCTCTACAAAATTGAGTAAATAAGTGGAAAATATCATTTTAATGCTGGGGTATCGAGTGTTTACACAATCTTAAGTCGCAACCTAGAGAAGAACTGCTAACGTACTATTCATACCAAGTCAAATTGAGTTTTTAGTGCGATCCAACTGCATATCATGTGGATTTTATGTATGTGAGGAATTCCAGGATGTATACCAGATTTGCAAGATTTTTTGTCTCTGCAATGTGAGCTTACTGGCTATACTCAACTTCCCCAGAATGCATTGTGTCAACCCAGACTGTGCGATGGCGGACGGTTAATATACACATTAATATTCTGGCAGCAGCAGACTGAGAAAGACGTCGCACATCCTGTCTTCAAAATAAAAGCACCACCCTTGGTTGTGATGGTTTGAGCAAGTTATTTGTGAATGAAGCTTTTATTCTGTAAACAACATGAAGTGTGCTTATTTTGTGCTGCTGCTACCTTGAGAGTTGTTCGGCATCTCTGAAAAGATCGGAGCAAATTTCCAAACAGGTGTTATTTAGATAAACCGATCACATATTGATCACATGTCTACATGGCTACTTTGTCGCCTGAAATTTAAAAGAAAAAAAAAAAAAAATTATCAAAGTGACATATTTACAGTGTTATAATGAGAAGCGTAGCAGCTTGTAGAGCCTGGTTTAGAGTCATGGTTTCACGCCGTTCAGTGTGAAAGGCATTCTGAGATACTTGGCAATATACGGCAGTGTGAACAGTCTGCTGGTAAAAGCAGACTACTTGTACATTGAGTAGGCAGGATGTAGTGCATACTGTTTTAGTATGTAGTAGGGAGGAAGCTGCAATGCACGGATACTACAAACACATCTAATTTGCCACCAGCTATCTTACATAGTGTCAGCTTGTCAGGCAACTAACACTCACTTCCTTGTTGTGAATGCAATGCAGTCAAAGCCAACGTTTATACTGGACACATCTTTAAAAATGCAATATGCACAACATGTCATTTAACCAAGCTGATAAGTCCCATAGACCAGTTTTAGCACTCCACGTCGCCCCCTGGAGGATATACTTGCAGGTGAATAATCTTGCAGTTGGAGTATCTCAGTAGGCTCTGGTTTGTGCTTTGGAGTAGACACAGGGATAAAGACAAGACTAATTCCTGCATTGCTGTGTAAGAATTCTAATTATAACTGACCTTTAGCAACATTACAGCAATCTTTTCTCAGGCATCTAACTTTTTCTAGCATAATTATATATATATTTATATATATTATTAGCTGTGCACAGCCTGCTTTCCCCGCTGGACCTCCATGACAGCACCAAAGATGGCTGCTGCATTTGTGCGGCAACTGCAAAGCCTCTATAGAAATAAGCGCCGTGTTTTGCAGATTACATTACCCTGTTGTGCTTATCTGTTGCTGGGCTTTGTTTTCTTTGGATTATGTAAAAATGCAGCCGCTGTACTACAGTGCGGCGGCTCACTGTCTTCTGAACTGCTGCTGCTCTTTTGCTCCATCTCCAAATGGAACAGTTTTCTACTGAGTTTTATTTTTCAGTATAAATACATACACTTTTTTTTTTCTTTTCTAGGGTTTGTACTTTTACAATTGCAAAAAGTGCTTCCGGCCTTTTATAGAGGATTGACTGTCATTATGGCATGTCACTGACTGCACTATTCTAACATGGCACTAATGGCCATGAGGAACGTCCATCTTCAACATCACCCAGTGATAAATAAATGTGCCCTCCTTTTTAGAGCGCAAACAGCTTCCATTACCATGCCATACTGTAGCCATTAATCAGTAATTGTGGTGACGATAAGATGACTTGGCCATGGGATTATCTGTTTTCTTATCGTGCCTGTCCTGGCGGAGGGCAAGGTCGCCGAGGAAGAGAAATGGAGGTTTTGAGTGGCTGGACAACAGGTCAGCATCGATGATTTGCCCTGAGCTATTACTCGTGTGCCCTTGAGTAAAGTTAGTTTACTGGGCTGTTTTCTTTGCTAAAAAGCATATGTCCTTCAGGCAAAGTGTGTGTGTGCATGTGTGAGTCTGTGTTTTGTGTGTGTGTGTGTGTGTGTGTGTGTATGTTTGTCATATGAGGGGTTATTTTGTAAACTTGTTAAGTAAGATGGACAGAAGTGAATGAGGGCGAATTCAGAATCGGCGGTTTGCACTACCCAAATAGGATTTACACCTACAGTGGGTGTCAGGAATTGTTAGGAGACAAAATTGAATGTAGGCCTGTCCCTCGACGGCTCAGCGGGCATTTTGCCTCCTCAGAATTTCCTGTTTGCCTCGTTTGAAAGCCGAGCGATGGGATAAGATACGTTATCACTTCATTCCATACCATCCACTTTGCTAACACCTCTTTTGTTTTCCTCAAAATGCAACTAATCAGCATAGGAATACGGCCTCAGAATTCATTAACATTTCATTTCATGTCCTATACCCGCTTCAATTTGTTCCATGGCAACGCTGTTTCCAAGTCTCATCCTCCTCAAGGAGAACAGTTTGGGGAGTTTACAATGCACCTATATAACGGGGGAAAAAAAAAATGCTTATGTAGAAAGAGCGTGCCAAGATTGCCTGATGAAAGAATGATCTGTGTGGAAAGCAACCTCGATTCAAGGCCATCGGTCTGACCTGACAGTTCCTGAGATATTGGTGTCACAATTGTCTTATCAGAGCGGTGAATCACTGCGCCTTAGACAGAACCAGAGGGAGTCATTAATCTCACATAATACAATAGAGACTGATTAACTTTGGTTAATTTTGTACATGTAATGGTTAAATATGCATTGGGGGATAGTGAGACACTTGGGCGTTGTCACCATCAGATCAAAAACGGCATCAGACAGGTACCAAAAAGGTAGAATTGGTGACCAAAATAAGAAAAATATATACATACAGTGTACTGCATGGAGATTGCAAGAGACTGCGCCGTTGGATTCTTATATTTAATTCCATAAATGCACAGTAACATGTATTAGAGATGTGCACCGTGTCACCTTGGGCAATTCATAACCCAAAGCTATGCTGTTTGTCAGGTGCGATGTTCTCTTACTCGAGCTAACGAGATTCAACTCACAATATTGGTTTTTGTCATTACACCATTCTGGATCTATAGTAGCAGAGTGTTCGAGCCCTCATATCCCTAGGTCTCTGTGGTGATTGTTGGTTAATCAGCTCATTGGTTGTGGGGAATTACAAATTAATTAGAAAATTAATTAACTGGAGAAGGGGAAAAATGTTTGCCGCATGTCCGTGTCAAAGTCCAGGTCTTTCGTTTATCCTTATACTCCTTTTATGGATTTGTGGACCGGCAAACCAAAAGGGATGTTTTCATGTATGAAGTCGACGCAAATGAGTGTGCAATGCACTGACATCTGTCGTGCAAATAATAGTGGGTGTCTTTTATTTTTTTAATGGCTTATAATAGCCCTGCACAGCTTTTGTATGCACAGGGTGCAGCTTTATACAATAAGAAGCAGAATAAGAGGAGGAAGTATCCACCGTTGTTGTTCAATCATAACAGATAAAACAAATAGATTGTTATATTATATAGCTATTTAGATACATATTAATATTATGTATCACAATTCATTCATCTAAGGTTTTGCATTTAAAGTTAAAGGTCATTATTTCTGAATCAGTGGTAAAATATGCAGTATCATATCACTATTATGATCATATATCCCTAAATTTTTGTTAAAAAACACTGTGCTGTAACTGGGTTTGATCCCCAAAACAGCCAATACACAGTCTGTGGGGTCTATCAAAATGTCCTTGAGAAAGACCCTGAATCCCTTCTTGTGCACTCGGGGGAATTTTTCTTTCTTTTTTTTTTCTATGAAATGTGACTGAGTACAAATATGAGTACCTGTGCAGACCAATTTTAATCCTGTTAATCCTTCGCTGTATTAAAGTCAAAGCAAGGCAAAGGCATCAATACTGATTCGCTGCATAATGCGGCTGATTTCTGAAACTGTGCAGGTTCGGCTTTGATTGGTCCTTGGATGAACATGGTGTGTCATACATACACATGTGCACAGCCCCAGATAAACATAACATCGAGCTCTTAGCCTCTGAGCACCGCAGCTCCGTCCAATAAACACCTACTTGTGAGTCCGAGTGACTTTTGTTTACGAGACCTGAATTGCTTGTAATTGGCCAAATACGAACTAAACAAACTGAATACAAACCTGTATGAAGATAGCTGTCCGCTGTGGCTCAGACCCAAGGAAATGAACTGCTGATGACTTTCACACTGAGATACGAAACCACTGAGGTGAAAGGAAGAAATAATGTTTTGAGTTGATCTGATAGACGGTTTTATCCCACCCGTGCTCTGAAACACCGCGATTCAGGAGGCAAAGAGGACTTAAAGGCCAGGATATGGACAGCTCATTAACATAAAGACAACTAAAATCAGTTGACTTCATGTTAATGAACATGTGAAAAAAAATAAATAAATCACATGCGAAATCAACCATATTTTGGTGTTGGATGTGATGTACTTAACCCTAATGATTTGGATGATGTGACTTTCATGTTGGTTTTTCCACATGGGATCAAAAAAACTACATGTTGTTATTTCTCATTTAAAAAAGCAAAATGATAATCACGTTCCAAAACTGCATGTGATTTATTTCATGGGATTTTCATGTCGGTTTTCCCACATGTAATCTGCAACCAGATGTGGCTATTTCACGTGAAAATTATAGTCCACATGAGAACAATCACCGGTCACATGTGAAAGTGTGGAATTCACATGTGAAGATGCAAATTTCACGTGATTTCATGTGATGTTTTTCCTCATAAAATTATAGTCTACATAAGAAGAATCCAGTCACATGTGAAAGTGTGGCTTTAATGTGAAGGTGTTAATCTCACATGTGATTTCATGTGAAATGTGTTGTTTTCACATGTGAAAATTGCAGTTCAGTTGTGAAGAGACTAGTCACATGTGATAATGTGGAATTCACATGTGAAGATGCAAATCTCATGTGATATCATGTTGTCTTCACATGTGGAGAGTCTAGTTCAGAAGCCAGTCACATGTGAAAAGGCTAATTGCACATGACTTTGTGTGACCAAGCTTCTTTTCACATTTGGAAAATTTCAATCATGTGAAAACCGCAAATCACTTGTGAGAAAGTAAACATTCACATGAGACATAATTTTCTTTTCACATGTGAAAATGGTAAATTCACATGTGAAAAGGCATATTTCACATGTGACATTGTTATAAGGGCACGTGGACAAACAATAAGCACCGGTTCCCCTAAAAAAACAAGCCTCAAGCGCCACCACGACCGAAACGAAAAAGTAATGCGGACTTATTTACTGTTAAACTTCTTTAAATAAAACTGCATGAACTTGTTAAACAGCTCTGTTTACCTGTTGCCAAGATTCACTGGCATTTAAGTCTGAACCTTGTTAGCGGTCTCAGACCATTGTGGACGAATCTGCAGTCATTGTCAGTCAGAATACTCATGAGGTATTATTTACCACATACGAGATGGAGAGGCAGTGATTGCCATGATTGTGACTAAAGGGTGACAACATCTCTCCTGGGTATTTCCCAAGATGAGCGGTCTATCAATCTTTTGCCTGGACAATGCAAATTACGACATTTGGGCACAATAGTTGGTAAATACCATAGTTGCTCGTCCATTTTCATATAGCCGCACGATTTTACCTTTTCATTTATGATACCTAAAGCGTACCTCGTTCGAAACAAGCTGATAATGAAGCAGTTAAGGAAGAGGCGGTTGACTGAAACCTTTTCTGTTGTTGTTCTTGGATAGTTTTAAGTCTTAAGCTTCACAAAATGCATCTGCATATCTGCTGGGACATCTTCAATAATCCAGCTCTTTTAGCTTATGGCTTTTTTTTGTCTTTCTGTCTTATTCTTTGCACATTTTGCTGTATGAAATAAAAAAAAATGCTTGATAGAAATGGCAAATAATGAATAAAATCCCAAATATGTGAATAAAAATAATTAAAATGTCTCAAGAGCTAGAGAGAAACGCCTGTCTATTACAGATACACACCTGCCTTCATACATTTCACAATAAATTGCTTGATCCCTCATCAAATTTCACACATCTTGTTTAATTATAAAGGTTAGGAATTTGTGCATGATGAAGAACACTGTGAGTGTTCTATAATGATTTAATTAAAAAAAAAAAAAAAAAAAGAAATAAAGAAAGGAAAGGAAAGGAAAGGAAATCAATATATAGGCCTAGTAGTTATGTTTTAGCAGATTGGTCCAATAAATAATCCTGTGTGTCTGGCAGACTGTGTTGGACCAGTCTGGTCAAAAATTGAGGTTCATTTTTTTTTTTTTTTTTAAACTCAGTCCATCTCTAAATGATTTGTGTGTGGAAATTTTTGTCAGTGCAGAAATGAGGCAATAAGCACTGTAATGATTTCCACTGGACGAGGAAATAGTAAAATACACACTGTGCCATACGAGCAATCTTAATTAAAAGTCATCACAACATTAAATAGAAATGTAAACTTGAGTCTTTGCTGAAGAGGCTGGTATTTCAGCTCATAGTGTGTCTTCCTCAGATCGCTCAGCTCTGTCTCTATGCTGTATCACATCATGGCCTCTGTATTGTCAGATGTACTGCAGCACAAGGTTGTTGCAATACCGGTAAACATGATTGTGTGAGAGTGCATGGGCTTGACGATACATTCAAGTGTTTTGCTATATCACTAATGTCCACTGAAAGAGCCCCTGCAGATGTATAGTAAAACCTGGAAAAATTCTGGTATTATGTGTTTGTTCTGCAAAAAAAAAAAAATGTTGAATAAACCACTAAAAATGGCTTGGAAGCACCTCTCCTTCCTAATCCTCACTGAGTAGGTGAGACGCTATGAATATGCAAATTTGCAACCCCCCCTCTCTTGACAACCCCGACTCCTTTCCCAGGGGAAACCCGCTACTAAACACTGCACCTCATCCCATGATGGCAACAGGCAACACTGGCGAAACACAGCCCGACATCTTTGAGCCTCAGTTATGCTCTGATCCTCCATAAGAGCCTGTGTGTGAATTGCAATCGTCTGAATAGTAAGTCTATTTCTCAATTGATTTATATCAGTGTCCATACAACTAATCTGCATTTTTTCTGCATTGTTTCTGATGCATCTCACATACATTTCTAATCAGTATATCTTGTGTATCATGCTGGGCAACGCTGTAGCTAGTTTTGTCCAACAAAAGCCAACAAAAACACTTGGTTGAAGACCCCATAATATAGATTTGTACTTTCTTTATATTATATATTTCCTGTTGAAACAGGATATTAGGGCAGGACATTGGCAGGGTGGAGGATGTTTAAAGATTTGTGAGGGTTTTATCGGCTGAAAATTTAACCTACACCCACTAGTGCAGGATGATGTCACTATTTAAGATGCTCTGTTTTACAGGAAGTAGAAGTCATGGGAGGTCATTTAATTAGGACTTTAAGGTTGGGGAAATGTTATATTTAGGAAGAAAAACCACTTGGTTAACGTAACATTTGCAGGAAACAAATTCCACTGCCGGTTCACACTGGATTCAAAGGCGGGTCTGGTAAAAGTCATACATTACAAATAAACAAAATACATTCCTCTCGAAATTAGTAACTAAGAATGTTTTTTATTTTTATTTAAATAAGAATATAAATTTTAGGAGACGGGGCTGCCTCCTCTAAGGGAAACAGACACTAAACACCGCTCCTCATCCCATGATGGTAACAGGCAGCACTGGTGAAAGCAAATCCTACAGGTTTGAGCCTTAGTCAAACTCAGATTCTAAATAAAGGCCTAAAATCAGAGACTTATTGCACTGTAATGTTTGCAGCAGAGGTTCCATTGCAGAGTGTTCCTCCTGGGGCGCCCTGGGATCTGGCGTGGTAGAGCGTGTACCACTTACCAAGGCCGAGTCCTGACCGCAGCGTCCTGGGTTCGAATCCAAGGCCAGACCCTTTGCTACATGTTGTCTCCCCTCTCTTGCCTATCTGTCCTGTCTCTGTCTCTACTGTGATGTTCAAATACAGCTGAAATGCCCCAAAAAAACTTAAAAAAAAAATTAAAAAATGCCATTGTATCATTAGCAGACACTCAGCTTCAACACAAAATTTTGACACGAGGAGTTTACTTTAGGCTTCTCATACACGATGATGCCTCACTCACTTAGGCAAACGGAAACAAATGGCATCACTACAGGATATAGACCATGTAAATAAATATGTTTTATGTGTCAAACCATAGGTAAAATGTTACAAAACATGTGTTTTGCCTAAAGGAAATATTAATTCTAATGCTAATTTTTGATAAGCCCCTGTTTAATGGATACAACTTATTGATTTAATTCATTAGATGGAGAAAGACTATTCAATTTTGAGAGTCACTGTTTATGAAAGCAGCGTCATCACTTGTATCACAGTATTTAGTATAACTTCCTACAAAAAGACTGTAAAATGTAAATATGTCTGATCTAACTTTTCATGCACAGACTTTCCATTTGCATTATGAGACATTGTGGTCATTTCATGGATGTGTTGCAGGCTCAAATAAGTGTATTTATACTTCACTTTGAGTTGACTGTCTTTGCACTTCTGTACTATACTGTTGTACTATACTATAGCATTTGAAGTCATGAATGGACACTGTCTCCACAGCGTACGTGCATAATTATCCTGTGGATTTATTCGGTGAGTAGTTCTTCATGAGCAACTGAAAACAAAACAGAAAACGTATGTCTAATTAGTCTCTCAGAATGCTCCTTCACTGCGACCTGATGTGCAGTATAAGCATTACTCGCCTGTGGAACCATTTATATGTCATGCGGCGGTATGCTGAATGTACCGCAGGTCTTTAAATGTCACTTTCGGCTGACGTGTGGGTGAGAGAAAGGCATAGCTGGCGAGACCTCCGGGGAACAGAAAGGCGTCAGTCTCACAAGGCGACAGGTACAGACGCTCAGACAACACACTGGAATGTTAGTTACCTCCTCTATCGCCAGCTGATTGGGGACAAGTCCCTGTAGGGGCACTTGGGGCGCTCTGCTGGGATGGTTGGGGCTGTGTTTCTCTGCGGCTCCCACATCACAGCCCTTAAGGCGCCATTCCAATTTGCCTGCCTATATTTGATTTTTTGGGGGGATAACGGTTCATATCTGTTCTAGCATGTAACCTGTACCTGAAGATGAATATGAGACAGCGATGTGTGTTCCGGGTAACGTTCTCGAAAGACACCGTATCTGTTTTTGTACCTTTTCTCACTTGTTTTTAACACCTTTGGGTTACAGCACGAGCCCTCGACTTTTGAGTCTTATTATCCTCCACACTAACCTTGACTCAGCCAACCTGGCATGGGCGACAAATTCTGACATTTTGTCTCTGGTGACTCATGCAAAATGTACTTATTTCATTTGTCATGGTAAGAAAACAAATTCTGATTTGGACCTTGAAATGCAAGTCACATATTTGCAACGAGTATCCATATAAGTTGGAACTGAAAAATCTCAAGTGTACGCTGCTTTGAGCTGTCCACACTGATCAGAAACACAACATATGTCAAATATGAGAGGGAAATAAATCATCAATTGAAGCATTTCAGACAGAAGAAAAGCATAGCCTTCAATCCTTTTCACACATGCACTGCAACCCTGAACTTATCGAGACATTACCCGGAGGAGCTGCATGTGAAAACGCAAATGTCCAAATCAGTTGAATCAGACATTAAATGGACTTGACCCTGCCAGCTCCCCTGGTACAAAATCCACACAATGTCCATTTGAGTCCATGTGTGTAATAGAGCAAGTTGTTTTCTGGAGAATTCACAGCAAGCAAGTGGGCCCGTTTACGATGTTTCTATCATGCAACTGGAGCAAACTTGGGTATACTATAAACAAAACACTGCATTTCCCACAACGTAATTTTTGCGTCATGTATTTCCAGTACCTAAGAACGCATCTGACTTTGTTATTCCGCTGCTCTCTCAATGTCCAGACCCGATTCTGCGGACATTGTCCAGAGTTCTCATGAAAAAACGGTTCTAGGCTCATGTGTGCTCGCTTTATAATTGAAAATAAATATGCAAACGATGTAACCCTCTCTGCTCAATTACTTCAATGTCAGCACGGATGTTAAGCAACTCAGATGTCAAGCAAAACGTTAAGCAACTCAGAGTCACAGGTTTCTGATAACAACAAACATGGTGACGGTGGAGGAGGTCATAATAATGGACCTGCAACAAAGAGGCCATAGTGGAGGCGGCATTAAAGACAGCGGGTGTACTGTTCTCATTATGTGCCAACCTCTGTCCAGTAAATGCATAAGAGTCAGGGATCACCTCAGTCGCTCCTTTAATAAGATGCTGTTGTAGACACATTCACGAACCAAGAGTTGAACTGTAGGAAAACATAACAAAATACAAAGCAATTCAATTAGCATTAGAGCTGGTGAAATGACAAGGTAGCCATGGCTTACTGCAACATACGAAATGTCTAGATTTCACTGTAATTGTAATATAAATTATAAAAATGCACTTGCACTTGACTGGCAATAGAGTTCTCACAATAGCCTACTAACAAATATCACCAAATATCATTAGAATATGAGATAACATAACGCAAAAACCTCCAGAAGATGCCTTCACGTGCTTAAACAAAAGGATGGCAGTAGATAAAATACAGACAGCTTACTTACTGTTCAAACAAACCACCACTAGGAGGTGCTAAAACGCTGGTAAAAGAATTCAGAGGCCTGGGGCAGGACAGCGGTGGTCTTAGAGGTCATTAAATGCATCACGGAGAATTATTTTATGTAATTTTAGTGATTTTTAAAGTTTCTTCCTTGCCTCTTGCGCATATATTGGTCTTGTCTGAACTTTTGGCGACACTGCCCACGTGATTTCCGGAGGTGCTGCTGCTCCATTTTGCCCATAGATGAAAAAAAAGCTATATAAAAAGCTAAATAAAGCTACATAAGCTTTCTGAAAATATGCACAAATACACATGAAATGAATGCAAAGTATAGATAGAGGGCTCCTTCCACATCCATATCCATATCCCTATCTGTATTTAACGTTGAGCATAAATGAGCCTTGAGTCTGTTTCTTAGTCGCTGACTGTCTCACTCTTCCTCTCTGTTTTTTTTTTTTCTGTGGTTCTTTATCTTTTTTCTGTGCACAGGAGGCAAATTTAGCTTGATTTTCACTTGATTTTTTTCATGTGATCCTCAAGGCTGACTCAACACGCAGGAATTTCCATGTGACCAGACTGAGTTCGTGTGTCTAATTGTTTGTTTTCATGATGATACCAGCTGCCGCCGCGACATGAAAGTTTGACCGCCGCTGATGATGACTGTTGTCTGTGACGGCTCTCGCCTTAATGAACGCTCTCCTCCGTGCTTGTTGCTTCTTTTGCAACGTGTTGATGTGGAATATGTGTCGAGTGGGGAGTGAGGACATATGAAAAAAATAAAAGCCTCGAAACACTCGAAATCTGATCTGAGCGTTCGAACTGAGTTGCATTTTTTTTTTTTTTCTAGACATGCAATTTGATTTCTGTGTCAAACCACCTACGACTGCAGTTTAAATCTGCTCTGAAAAGATCGTATTCCAGGTGTTTTGCTGTTCAGACTAAAAAAAAAAAAGAAATTATGCTGACTTGAATCATATACAAAAGGACGTCTGTCTCTTTGTTTCTAACTCTCTCTCTCTCACACACACACACACACTCACACACAATATGTTGCCTGTTATTAACAGAAAAGCTGGTGCTGACAAAGTTGACTCATCACAATGCTATCTCTCATTTGCCATCACTTCATTGTTTCTCCATTGCATTTAGTCATATCTCATGATTTATTGATCCATGCTTGCTTTTCAGAAATGTGTGTGACAGAAGACAGCATGAAAACAATGATTTATTACTCAAACCCACGCTCCCCATAATTATTTCACCACTGCTGGATGAATAATTTCCCCAGCTGAGTGCTGCGCCACAAAACCTGGTAAATGCCCAGAAGGGGGGAGTGGACTGTGAAATTTTTATGATAGTGGCAATTTAGTCAATAAAAGCAGATGTATCGCCTGCTGAGCACTTCCACAAGTAAGTGTTCACAGACTGAGTTAAGTGTCATCACTTTGGCTGGGACAGTAGCATCCTCAGGGCCTTTCTAGTGAAACCATCAGCCAGCACTTCTTCCTACACACCACCTCACTCCACGCAAATGTCACTGTACATCAGTGGGGATTTGTGCCCACCAGTGCTGCAAGTTTCCTCAAAAAAGTAGCGTCTGACACGTTCGGTAAAGACGTTGTGTTCTGAAACCGGCGAGCAATAGGTGACATTATGTGTTACATTATTAATTAGCTGCATTACTTCCTCCAAGAAAAAAACTGGGAATGAAGTTGTCACCCCTCGATTTAGCAACGCAGAGGACGCATTTGATGGTTTCTTTCCTCGCTGCCTCTCTTTCCACTCAATTAATTTGGTCACTGGAACACTTCCATGAGGAAAATGTTAAGCAGGGCTGATATCGCAGCTGCCATCTTTCCTTGAGTTGACTTTTAGAACAACAGGAAATGAGTTAAAGCGCAATTTCCGTTGGTGGTTCACCTTTTAAAATTTTTTTTTTTTTTTTTTTTTTTTTTTTTTTGGAGTGGGGGGTAACTAACATTTCTAGCCAAATTTAAAAAGACATCTGCTATACAAAGCAATAGTGGTGCAGAAAGTTATGCTAACTGCTTATTCATGCATAGAGAGCTTAATAGAGAGCTACTCCAGGGTTCAAAATTAATCTATGCCAGTACTATTCATCATCATTGTGGAGGCCTACAGATGCCCCAAGAAAAATCCCTTTGCTAAAAAGCATGAAAAATGCTGCAGTGCCTGTGAACAGTTCTGCTGAAAAGGTTGTGGAATTGGCCCGAACTCAACTTCCCCCAAAATTTTTCTGAGCTCAGACGCATAATGAAATATTAATCATGACCCTTATGTCCTAAGTGGAGATGACTTATGAATAAAGTTTCTGGGGCAGCATGCTGGTCCGCCGGGCACAGAAATCATCCCATAACCAAATGGTCACAGGTTTAATCCCCGCAACACAGCAGCTAATGTGTGGCGATTAGCAGCCATGTATACTGTCAAAGTGTCCTTGAGCAAGGAGATGAACCCCTGCTGTACCTTCTCACTCGGCGTAAGTTGCTCTGGATTTGAGCATCAGCTGCGGTAAATCCGTGAAATGTATGTAAATGCAGCACGAACCCGTGGCCCATTAGACTCTCCTCTCCAATTCTACCCACAGTACCTTGTGAGAGTAAATATGGAATATTCTCAGCTCGATGTTGGGAGGAGACAGCTACAGGTAGCCTACTAGCCGATCCGTCACACCTTTGATGTTGATGCTGATGCCTTTAATGAGTTCTTATTACAGTATATTTCCAGCACGAGATGAGATAAGCTTGATACTTGAGTCAAGCATGTCATACAATTACTATTTGATTATGGCGCACGTGGATATGTGAGTCTCCCTGCCTTGAACTGTGATTAAACTCGGCTTCATGGGGGAAAAAGGCGCGGAAAAATCGACTGCGGGGAAGCTCCACAGTGCGGCAAAAACAATGGCGCATTGTTCATCATTGGTAATGTGCTGGTTATAATGATGTAAATGCCTTGTATGAACAGGTGCACATATCCTGCATGAACAATGGGAGGTTTCTCTTCTTTGGTATTAAAATTAGCGATAAAATAAATCAAGATTTACTCTCAAAATTAGATCATTTGAAAAAAGAGCAACACTAACTGTAATGAATGACTGTCAACATCAAATTTAGACATGTTATAGTACTTTTTGAGGGTGCTTTCACACATGCAATATTTAGTTTTTGAATCAAACCCTAGTGTTTACTGTGGATCGCCAGTAGTCAGCGTGCAAGGGATGGACCAGAGGTTTTAAAAAAAAAAAAAAAAAATCACTCATCTTCTGAGCTCTTCTTCCCCTTCATTCTTCAAAGATCCAGAGGAATTGAGTTCCACATGGAAAAAGCCCTGCACAATACAGTCTTTTTGATTGAATTGTGTGTGTTTCATTGAATTGTGTGTGTGTGTGTGTGTGTGTGTGTGTGTGTGCACTCCTTTGGTGGGGTTCGTGTGGGCAGGTGTGAACACCCGCTCAAATGCAATTGCACTCGGGTGAGGACCAAAACAACCGGTCCGACACTGCTTGCCAAAGGCAGTCTCTTGCAATGAACCCTGGTGCGGTTTGACTGCAGGGAGGACCCAACTGCAGCAAGTGAATGAAACACAGTGCATTTGAATGTCACGAGGAGGCACCTTATCTGGTCACACTGACGTCTGATTGCAGCAGCATCTTCATTGGAAAGTGACACGTTGTTGACATCCGGAGCCTTAACAAGCATTCGCACTGAGCAGCAACTTCCCAATGTGTTTTGGTGGCAACAGCAAAGTGGGATTACTGCCAGCATCACCGAATGTAACTGTGACACGAGCTCTGTGTTGTCTGTTCTCGCTTGGTTTCCATGATTTCTTTTTTAAGCACTTTTGTAAAAAAGTTTGTGTACATGTTCCACCAGCATATACCTCTGACCAGTGAATGAAAGACTTCTGCATTTCCAGTTTTGCCAGTTCCTTCAAAAGTACTAGAAGAGATACCACAATGATCTCCTTCACTAATAGTTGGGTAAGGGCCTGATTTCAAAGCATGTAACCAAAGTCTTTTGTAAATAGCCTGGATTCTTAATTTACCAGAGATATTGGGTTATGAACTTTGAAGAATGAACTTTTTTTTTGTTGAGCAAAATACATGCCTAGTGTTTTTGATAAGGACCCCATATTCACCTGGTACTGAACTGTGACCTGCATCCGCATAAGGAATAGCAAATGTTAATGCAATGGTAAATGGGTCGTGATTGGCTCGCGTTGTTTTCCGGTTTTAGCTAAGTAGCTGGGACACAGTCGGGAGATAAAACCCGCCCATAAGTTGAAAATGTCACTGCGCCCTCCTGCAGGCGTAGCGGCCATTTCCACTTCACTTCTAATAGTTGCCCCCTCTGTCCCCAGCACTTTATTCCATCTTCAAATTGTTTTGGTTCCAGTCGTGAAATAGCTAACCCACCGTCAGATGCCGGCTGTCCCGCCTCATCGCTGCATCTTCTCTCTTTTTTCATTGCTTTTAGTAGAGACATGTGAAGAGATCCAGCCCTGCTTCTTTGCTGAGCATTTCCTGCCGTGCATTACCATGTGACTCTCATGGACAGCCACAGCCTAATGGGATGTTTGCATGGTGCGTAGTGGTTACCGCGGCAACCGCACCAATTGCCCTTGCAAATGTCAAGTGCCGTTTTATTAATCCTAACCTCCTGCCCCAATCCATCCTATCGTAATCCCCTTTCGGCATCCTGGGATAATGCACAGAAAAACCGGCGGAGTTGTGCTGGAAATGGCATAAAACCACTAATTAACTAATTAATGGTTCTGTTAGCTAGCTTACCTAATTACTGCGTCATGTTAATGATGCTAGTTACAATGTAGTTTTATTTTTATACACAGTCAGGCTTTAACCCATTTATGCCCAAATTTTTTTCAAAGGTTTCATGCATATAATTATGTCAGTTGAGTCACTAACAATCATGTTATGTATGTATTTTTTCCATTTTGTACTCTGCTTGGAAGAAAATAGCAGTTTAATGACTGGCAACTATAGTTGCCGGTGGGCACATACCTTGTATCAAGGTCTAAACCAGTAAATCAATGGCTGGTAAGCTGCCACTGTATCTCCTCAGTTTGGCTTGAGCAATTGATCTAAAACTGTACATGGATATGAATTATTGGCCCAGGCAGATAGTGATGGGGTCACCCAATGATCATAGGGTTGCCGGTTCGAATCCTGGTTCCTCTAAGCTACATGTTGAACAATGGTCAAATCAAATCATGAAATAAAAAAAAGTATTCCAGCAATTTTCTTTATGATAAACAATCTTTATGCTGGAGCTACATGTAAGCTCAAATCTGTTTTAGCAAAAAATTGAAGAATAAAATATCAATTCAAAGGTTTAAAACATTAAATAACACTTTGTCAATCCAAAACCTACAAAAAATGTGGGAACAAGTTGGATACATCAAAGCACCAATTGCAGCAAATGTAAACCAATTACAAGAATTTCATAAAGGGTCATTAACATTTTTTAAAAGTCCATAACAAGTTTAAAAAGCACTTAAAAAGTTAGAAATGATAAAGTGCATGTGAAATAGATAAACATCGTATAAAATATAAACATTATGAATTGTAGTTCATGTTAAAACAGTATGGACTTTTTATTTTTCAAACATGACCCAAAACCTCTAAAAACTGATTTTCCTCTTATGTCATCCATGGATATATACATGATTATTCATTTGGTACCTGATTATTATATGAAAAGTGCTAACATTTAGCAGAGGAGGAGACTGGGGGGGACTGGGGAGAGGTCCTGGGGAGAGTGTGGGTGTGTGTGTTAGCTACCAAATGGGGGGATTGGGTCGGGGGGTGGAGGCATTGGTTGGGGTTAGTACTTGTGTATGAAGGGAAAAGCATCTCCAATTGGACAACAATCTTGTTTTGCCTCAGTTCAATACTAAAGCAAAGTAGGATTGATTATATTAGCAGCGAGCAAGATGAGGTGTGTAAATGTGTCAAAATCTAGGGACATGTGGCTTTTGAACACCAGTGTACTTATATAGTTAGAAAAGGTAATCTAAGAGGATTAAAATGAGCCATTGTACATCATTCTACAATTTAAAATAAGTAATTCATGAGCAATACTGCAAACAGTGTTTTCCCATGGTAGTTACAAGCTATGTGCCCACCGGCAACTATAGTTGCCGCTTGCACAAATTTGCCCATAAACAAAAAACTATTCATCCCAGGTACAAAATTCTTTTTTTGGCTTATTCAAGAGACTTGTATGATTAAATACATATATACATATCAGGGTTGAAAACATCATAATTTAAAGAAAATGAGCTCTTTCTGGGAGGGTTTGCTGCCGCCATGTTCTCGGGAGGAAGGGGCAGGAACTCGATGATGTCATTTGACAGGAAGCACTTGCAAACTTATTTTTTTTTCTTAAAACCTTTGTCTAAGTTGTCTACTATCATATAATTGAAGAAAACTATATGAGTAACATATAGATTTTTTATTTTGAGTAGAAAATGACAGGCATAGACTTCGGCAACTATAGTTGCCGGTGGGCTTAAATGGGTTAATACTGGACAAAAATATACAAGGATACAAGGAAGTTTATTGGTCATTATACAACAGGTTGTATAATGAAATTAAAATGTGGTTCCTTCTTGATTGATTGATTGATTGTATAAAAAATAAAATTATTATTACAATAATATTATTATTATTTCATTATTCCTATAGGAATAGGAATAATGAAATATCTGGATAAAGCAAGCATCTCAAAATGTGAAATGTGAAGTGTACTCTTTATTAGTTATGTTAGTTGCAGTTTTGTTGTTGACTCCGCCCACCAAACCGCCTAATGACCCGCCTACTGAGGCACGATCATGCATCCACGAGGGCGCATGTTAAGTGCAAGCCCTGACATCAGATCGTATTATCCAGATAACACATCGGGATACAGAGCTCACACTTTAACGCGAGGTGTAAATGGGGCCCATGTGTCCTCCAAGAAGCGACGACGACAGATCAGATGGAAATTTTCAGCGCCGGGCTAATGCGGTCTTGTCATTGCCGTACAGACAGACATATCAATAACCTATCAGCAGCTGCAGCTGTTATGCTAGCACAGCAAACAGTGGGTCGACATCCACACTTGAGTGTTCCTCTGGGAAGGCAGGGGAAATCAGAGAAGTAATCAGCAGCAGCCACGACTGTGGAGGTGAATGGGAGTGCAACAAGCTGGTGACGATGATGGAAGGCGACACCGAGAATTGGGAGAGGATCAGGAGACACTCTTACTCAAGAAAGCTGTTTCCTTGGCCTGGAAAACTTTGATTTAATGTAATGGAGTGCTCATTGCAAAAAAAAAAAAAAAGAAAAAAAAAAGAAAAAAGAAAGGAAATTTGTAAATTGTTTGCCTGAAACTGGCATGCTCACACTAAGCCAGCGTACTTAGAGTTATAAGTCGCAGGCCTGGGGCATCGGGATAAGAAGACGGGAATGTGTGTGTGTATATGTGTGTGTGTGTGTGTGTGTGTGAGGTGGCAGGGCGCTTCAGCTGCGAGAACATGCTCCTGCATTTCCTGAAACAGAACTGGGTACAATGCTTGTTCTTGTTCTCTGATGTTTGCGCACAGTTGTTTGGGCTCTGTAACAACAGCGTAATTAACGTCCCAGGGGTGTAAATAGCAAGTAAATTAATACTAATTCTATGCAGAGATGTACAAAATAGCCTGCTTTTTTTTTTTTTTCCCAGTGGCTTGTTAGTGAGAAACACCGCACGCATATGCATCTGTGCACACGCATAAACACACTCAAAACAGGCACAAAGTTATGAACATACACACATGGGTATAAGTAAACATGACACACCCCTCCCTCCCTCAGTCATACATACACATCCACAGCAATACACACACACACACACACACACACACATGCGCACACACACACACCTACTTCTTAGTCTTTCAGCACCATAAACGCAACAAGGTTGTGAATTATGAAGTGCGGGGACTTGGCTCGGTATCAGAGGGAGGCTACCTCAGCGCTTGTTCGGATGTTAATTAGTTTGGCCTGTTTGCATTTTTATTTATTTATCTGGTGCAGAGAGTTTGAGCTGATAATCTATTCACACTGATACTGGGAGATAAAACTTGAGCTCCGATGAGGTTGGCCAGTGAAACTGCTGCTTTCCTTAAATTATTCATTGAGACTGCAGCCCTGAGTGGCATCCCATGCATTTCAAAGTCACTTCAACCCGTCGTTTATCAGCTCGAGGTACATGTTGGGTATGGATATCGGCATCTAATACCACATCGCTCCCTCTGCCTCACCCCTCAGCATCAAACACCCCGGTGATATATCCTCTGCCTTTTCCGCTCCCTCCACTTGAATTAAAACGCTATATCACTTTTGAATAGCACATATTGTACAGAGATGTATTGATATGCATCCAACATGAGGCATGTAATGAGAGGCGATGACAAAGTGCCTGGACCGCGTGTGCACCTGCCACACAGTGCCGGCCAAGTCGCCGTGATGGAGAGACGAAGACGCCGAGGATGAAGATGAACGCGGCGGGGAAAAGGGTCGCCCACCTCCCTCCCTCCTTCCTTCCCTCTCTCCCTTCCCTCTTTCCCCCTCCCCCTTTTCCCCTCCCTCTCTCTCCCTCCCAGCGTGGGTGATTTACAAGTTATGGCCTTTTTCTCCTTCATTCCTCTGTCATTGAAAGAAGATTAGATGGGGCCGATTGCTTTAGACATCAAACATCATACGGTCGATCCATCAGAGCAGTCGCTTTCAGCGCGGGCGCTTATGCGGGGAGCTTTCTGGATGCACACACAGCAAAACAACAACAAGAAGAAAGAAAGAAGAAAAAAAAAAGAAAAAGAAAAAGAAAAAAAAAATCACTCTCTGTGCCTTGCCAGAGTCCACCCTTTTCTCCAGCCTCTAACCTCCCCCGTTTCTCCATTCCACAGTCAACTGATGCTCACTGGGATGTAAGGGCACTATTTTCTCCCTTACCCCCAGCCCTCCCCTTCCCCTCCCCCCTCCCCTTTCCCTTTCCCTCCCTCCCTCTGCTTTTCTTCCCCTTTTCTCTCTCTCCCTTTTCTTTATCGCTAACTTGTGAATGGCAGCCAATCAGGGGCAGAGTCGCCTCAGCTTCAGCCTCAGTGACATCCACCGCCAGAAGTGATGCACTGCTACAGAAAGAGAGAGGAGGAGATAGAGAGAGAGAGAGAGAGAGAGAGAGAGAGAGGGAGAGGGAGAGGGAGAGAGAGGGAGGGAGGGAGTGGGGAAAGAGAGAGAGAGAGAGAGAGGTGATAGAAAGAAAGTGTAGAGGAGGAAAGGAGAGAGAGGAGCCAAGGAGGGGGGTGGAGAAAGAGAGCGAGGGAGGGCAGAGAGAGAGAGAAGCATAGAGAGAGGGAGGGAAGCAAGCAGGAGACACACACTCTCTCTCTCTCTCTCTCTCTCTCTCTTTCTCTTGCTCTTTCTCCCTCTCTTGCACACACACACACACGCACACACACGCACACACACACTCCCATACACATTCGCACCGGCTGTGCTGTTGCCAGTCTTGGAATGTAAGCACTGCCGAGAGGAGTCAGCTTCTCCACCGCTAAGCATTGCTAAGGAGTAGGAACACACTACCATGCACTCACAGATGGATGCTAAGCTGTGAAAACCAAAGGTAAGGGATTTTACTTCTTCTTTTTTTATTGCGATTATGTCCACAGATATATATTCAGATATATATATATATATATAAATATATTCCCCCCTCGCCTCCAGACTCCGGGGGATAATCTGCTCTCTGCCTCTATGACAGAGAGCAGACTAATGCAGCAGCAGCGGCGTATCTTATGAAGTGTTACAACTTCACAGAGGTTAATTAATAACAGGCGAGGCAGGTGAACGCAGGAAAGATTAGGGCTGCCGTTGCATAGTCTAATTTAAATTTGTGTGTGTGTGTGTTTGTTTTTTTTTTTTTTTTTTTTTTTTTTTGCATTTATTTATTTATCACTGATTTATGCACAAGTGGGGATTTGAAAATGGAGGAAACTGTGAGGATTAGCAAAAGCTCCTCAGTAATTTTGGGTGCAACTTTGGCTCATAAATGATGATTATTTTGGCACATTTTGCACTGAGTCACACATATTTCATCACTGGTGCATCTCATAATCATTTTTAACATTTTATGAGTTTTCCCCCAATTAGAAGCCTATGACACCTGTCACCCAGTGGGTAACATTTAATCTGTAACTTGATGGAGGCTGTTGCAGATTCACTGTTGATGCATTTAGAGGAAACTATTAACTTTATCACTCCATATAAAGTGGTTAATCTAACTCAGTGCTATTTTGACTTCATATGATGTAGCAGTGTGTGCACATATAGCACGTATGTGTGTGTGTGTGTGTATGCATGTGTATTAATATGTACGCCTGTGTGCGCATGTGCACGTATTAATGCGCGTCTGCAAATATGTCTGAGGCTGTTTATGTGTATGTACCTGTGCAAGTGGCCGTGCTAAATGTGTGTGTGTTTGTGTGTTTGTGTGTGTGTGTGTGTGTGTGTGTATCTGCTGAGAGGTAGTGATGGCAAATCATACCTGTGATGTGGTGTGAGCAGATTTGATGGAGAGGCACTGTAGCATACATATCTCTGAAACGCATGGAGGTGTTTATCGTGGCGTTGGAGCGGCGCGGCGAGAGCAGCCAACAGTGTTGCGGGGCATGTACATGTGCATATCCTCCACAGCACAAAGTTAATCCGCCCCTTACTCTCTCTCCCTCTCCTTCTCTCTCTCTCTCTCTCTAGCTCTCAGGCTCTCTCTTTCCCTCTCTTTCTCTCTTGCATCTCTGTCTCCAGCACTCCCACTTTCTCTGTTTGTGCTGCATACATGATCCACAGACAGCTTTACAGGCACTAAAAGTGATATACCGGGGTGTAGCTTGCACCGGGTCATTCGTGTAACGGCATCACTGTTTAGCGCAAATTAGCCGCTAACGCGCTCTCTGAATTATTGTCAGATACAGAGTGACCTTTCAGCGTTGCAACTGAATAGAGGTGGAAATCTGTCCTCCCACACAGGCACCAAGGCTCCCATGTACATCCACACAGCTCCTTTTTAACAGATTACAAAAAAAATGAATATTCACTTGGAAAATATGCATACCGGAGGAGGCGGTGAAAAGAAACTCGGAGGTTATCTGCAGGAAAACGGAGCCCGATCAATACTGTCAATTTTAATTCAGTTAATGGGTTTCTATTTGTCTTTTTGGTCTCTGTGTCTGATTATTGGCGGTGTGGCCGTGCTGTCCTTCAATCAGTCAAACATCGTCAGTCGCATGACAGACGTTTAAGTCGATCGATCATCATTACCTTGTTATGATTGATAGATTCACCTCCTGAAGGCATAGCAGCAAAAAAACAAACAAAAAAATAAGAAAAAAACAATGAACTCCCTTTGTAGTGGAGTGGATTTATATATATATATATATATATATATATATATATATATATATATGTATATGTATTTTTCACAGTCAACATACCCTTTCAAGAAAGTAGGCCCTCCCTCCCATTTTGCAGAAGCTTTTCAGAGAGTAAGTGTGGACTGTATCATAAAATTGCTTAGAGGATTTCAAAACATGAGTAAAGCTTGCTGAGGTTTGCCAAAGACTGCAGCCGGTGCCGTGCAGGCTTGGGAAGGTCTAGGGCTCCACCAAGTGGAGGTTTGCACAGGTGCTGCTGCTGCTGCTGCTGCCTCCTGTCATCTGCTGCATCAACGCCCTCATGCTGGATTTAGACTCTGCCTGTGGTGGTCTGTCAATTCCAGCAAGCAATCACTGGAGCTATTCAACCTGCCAATCACATAACACACTGTTTTCTCGCCCTCGCCCCGCATCTCCGTCAGATTGCTTGTCTTGGCAAACAAATCTTGCCGTTTGCCGCTCGGGGAAAAAAAAAACAACAAAAAAAAAAACATACATTATCGGGGCGATGATGCAGGCGCAAATGGCCACCGAGGCTAATTGTCAAATCAGAGCGGTGACCTTGCGACCCTGTCCTCGCTCTCTCTGCCTCTTTCTGCTCCTCTTTCTGTCTCGGTGTCTCATGCCTCTGATGTATTCACTTGTTGAGCTCTTTAACAACCTGCATGTGAAACTGTAATTAACGCTGCGTATGAACAGCAACAGTTTGAAATGTGATTGACGTTCTCGTAGGTAGAGATTGAAAAATTCCGGATTGTACACACTTCATCGTCCCTTCCCGCCCTCATATATCTTTGTGTGTGATTGTTGCTCTGGGTGTGTGTGTGTGTGCATGTGCTGGCTCTGGAGGTTTGTGTGTGTGTGTCTGTGCACTGTATATGTGTGTGTGTGTGTGTGTGTGTGGGTGGGTGTGCACTAAACAGAACAGAAAAGGGTAGGTGTAATAAGCTAAGGCTTCAGCCTACACCTTTTCAGTCAGTGTAAACTTGCTTTGGTTTGTCACTGCTGCAAAAGTAATGACTTATTGGTATTTATTTATTTATTTACATGTGTATTTGAGTCGTATAAGTGAAAAATGACTGAAATAAACTCAACTAAGAGAAAAAAATAAACATATATAGGCTTGATTCTAAGGCAGTATGGCTTCCATTTGAACATTTTTTTGTCAGTAGACAGCTTTTTCAAATCAACCACAAAGTAAATTAGATTTTTATTCTCTATCTACTAGATTTACAGAGAATTTCGTCTCTGTTCAATTTGTATTTCATTAGTTTGCTGAGGAACTGCAGAGGAAAATTTGAGCTTATGCCGTAAATATATCATTGTCATTTTCAGAAGGTTCTGGTTCTTTCAGAGTAATGTTGAAATCTTGAGAGTGGAGAGGTGCGTGTGTGTGTGATTATTACTGTGCAAATCGCTGCAGCAGCACAGAACAGAGAGTCAACTCAGAGTTTCAATATATTATGTATGCGAGACCTCTGAAGAAGATTCAGCCCCCAGACTTGCACTGGACAGTGTACCTTTTAAGTATTTTCCCACTAAAGCCAGAAAACTCATAAAAGTGCTTAGTTGCATGACTCAAATTAGCGCGAGGAGGGGGGCGGAGGGGGGCATGCGTGTCCGATTCTGGCGTCCGGGTGCGCATGGATGCATCCAGACTAATGCGCGAGCCTGTAGTTTTCTAGCAAACATTTCCTGATGAACAGCTTGTGTATGTCTGATCAAAGATATTCTTATTCAGCAAAACAAGAATGTATAATTTTGCAGATTACAGAAACGGAGCTCAGCAAAGCCCTTGCCAGAGCGCATCTTAGCCAAGATTAAGAGGCAAAAACACCCTACTTGACGACAAAACTTTAAGAGCATATTTAACAATTTGGTCCCCTCTCATCTCTGTTTTTCATGCCAGGCCATATAAGCCGCCTACAGCTTAACCTAACCTAATCATAAACAACTTTTTAATAAACCCCCTCAGCATTTAATGGGCTGAATAAGTTGAGATAATTCAGTGAGTCTATAGCGTCTGGCGTGGCTTCAGCATGCTCACTCATCCTTTAATGGAGTGTTTGGAGGAATTCTGAAAAGACACACTGGCCTAATGCTTAATAGGCATGCCACATCAAAGATTAATATCCAGAATGCTATTAAAACTCAAGGACAGCCTGGAATGATAATTAGAAAATGCAATCACAAGCATCAGACTAGATTAATTGCAAAGTGGCGTTTCCTGATTTCGGGAATGCACGTGTCACAATCATGCCGGTCTCTGAGCGCGCACAATGACGATAAAACGCCGCCGACGTGGTTTCTCCCCCTGCCTCCTCTCCTGATGCAGCAGCAGCGAAATTCAGAATACCTTGAGATTAAAATAGCTGCAACTGTATTGCATATCGGCACCTAATGAGTTCCCCCTCCGCCCTCCTCAGCACTTTCTCCTCTGGCTTCAGAGAGACCCACACCTGTCTTTATTTCATAATTTAGTTTCTGCTTCGATATAATTATGTATGCCTAAACAGTTTGGCTGTGTAATATCGTGTCACATCCCATCTCACGTTGCTTATTTCAGCACGAGCGGCGGGCCTGTGAGAAGACATCACATCGAATGCTGCTCTTAGCATACGATCAGCAGCGTTTCTTAAGACTTAATCGCAGTGTTCATCCATAACAAACTGTATAAACTTACTGGGAATGCATTCCAAACCTGGACTCTATTTGCAATTTATTCCCGATTACACGGACTCCATTCCATGAAACTCTCCCGTCTGAGTGACTGAGTATGAGTGGAATGAGCAATGTTTTACTTTGAGATCTCATTAGCTCAATTATTTGATTTTCTATTCAAAGGATAACATTCATTTATATTCCGTACTTCACTTTCATCAA
Organism: Myripristis murdjan; assembly: GCF_902150065.1. Classification (NCBI taxonomy): domain Eukaryota; kingdom Metazoa; phylum Chordata; class Actinopteri; order Holocentriformes; family Holocentridae; genus Myripristis; species Myripristis murdjan. Next base: position 7,529,903 of record NC_043999.1, on the reverse strand, counting down.
TGGAACCATAATACTAATTTGTTCGCAGACAGTAACGGGCTCTCTGTTCATTTGAATGCCTCCACTGACATTACAGTCCTTATTTAAGAGCTCTGAACAAAAGCGGAGGAATTGCAAAACTGGCGTGTGCCTTCATGCAACCGTTCCCCGAGGTACACAGTGAATGCTTGTCAGGATAACTCTGGCACTCTGGCCTTTATACAGGGACCCTACTAAATAGGCTCTTTTAGAAAGGGAGGCAAGATTTATTAGGATTAACTTCCAAAAGCCCATAAATTATGCATGCATCCCCAAATTACCTATCAAGACAAGTCCTGGTGGGGACACTGCTCAGCGAGGTATCAGGAGAGGATTGCCAATAACATGGAAATACCTTTTCAGACACAAAGCCTGACAGACACCTGGGGATAATTTCGCTGGCGTTGTCAGTTCAACACATGGCGCCACCGAATTCACCGCCACAGCACCTCAGAGCACCTTAGATGAAATCATGCCGCATTAACCGGCGGCCGTGGCTCGACGGTGGCTGAGGTGAGGGTCGAGGGTGGCGCGGCACTCGTTCGAATCCTGTGGATCGTCCGGGAAAAAATCTGGGTGGAGGAGGTGAAAGAGTCACTCTCCCACCCTCCTGAGCAAGTGCTTTCCTTGAGCAAGGCAATTAATCCGCAAATACTCTCGTGGAAGGCTGCTCTGTGTCCGGCGTTCGAGGGCTGTGGTCATGCCGGGCAGCTCCCAGGTATTAATGTTTGTAACTGAATGCGTGTGAAGCAGGGCGTTGAAAAAAGCTTAAGTGCTCGCCAAATCTTTCATGTGTGAATAAAGGTTAAATAAAAACTTGTGTTGGTTCAGTAGACTTTTCTTGGATTTTTTTTTTTTTTTCTGAGTGCTGCTCTGGAAACAAATTAGAAAAAAAAAAGAAAAAAAAAGAAAAATGCAACAACATTGTTTACCCTGACTGTATGCTTTTTGGAGTTCATGAATATGGATGTAATATGGGAACTTAAGCACACAACAAAGTTTGCCCTACCACTGAATAGGGGAGGTAGGTCATCGCTGCCTTAATAAGATGATAATCCAAAAAGATATTTACCCTTCAGTGGAGTGTCTGAGAGTCTGATGATTGTCTAAACATTTCAGAGGGTTTTCCAACCTGCCAAGAGGAAAATTCTTGGGTGAACACCAAAAAAAACAATGTGTTTATTGACTAATCTTTTTTTTTTCTTACTTGATCTGATTTATTCATACGTCTTGTTTTCACAGGAACCAACAGGACGTCAAAGGGAGGAATACAATGTCTTTTCTGACGACATTGCTTTCCAGTGTTCATCCTATCAGAAGCCTATTATCATAATTCACAAGTCACCCCAGGACGTTCCCCGACTGGTTGGATACCATGATAACCAATCAACTTCTGCTCCTGCTGATGCTCTCCATCCTGTGGCCCAGCGCCGCCTTGCCTTTCACACCTGGGAATATTGGGAATCTGTTTGGGATGACAGAGAGCGATGGCAGGATACTTCAGCGGTCCAAACGTGGATGGATGTGGAATCAATTCTTTCTGCTCGAGGAGTACGGGGGAAATGACCATCAATACGTCGGCAAGGTAGCGTGCCAAAAAAAAAAAAAAAAAAAAAAACAACAACTAATGTCGGTGGACTAATTTCGACGGGTTTAGCTTGTTAAAAGAATGCTTGATGTGATTGGTTGGAGAGGAATGGGCCAGAAAAAGACCGACCCACACAGGAAAAACTAACCAAGGCAATAGCCCTAACATCCTCAATGGCTTGTGGCCTATAGCATTAACATAGCTATGAAAACTCTGGAGGAAAGGGTTAAATCAGGAATGGGGGCTGTATCTGGATCAGCTGTCGACCCAATGCAGTTTGTGTGTAAGCCTGGGAATGGTGTTGATGATGCAAAGTTATTTATTTTAAAGTCTGTACATGATAGTACACATGTAAGATTGCTTTTTGTTTATTTATTTATTTTTTTTTATCAGCTTTTAATACAGTGCAACCTCACATGCTAATAAAACAGCTTAAAATATCTGATTTCCATTTAGATCATCAGCTCATCATCATGTGTGCATGTATACAGACGACTGATGGCTGTTCACCACATTGCAAAATTTGCTTATTCTGTCTCTTCTCACTCGGATTATTCACGTGGACACGTGATGCAAGAGTGTGTGGAGTGGTGCGAGAGATCTTTTCTATATTTCAACATAAACAGACACGGATAATGTTCCAATAGCTATTCAAAGCATATGTGTTGAGGCTGACCTACAAGTACGTGGGAGCTGCGGATGACAGATTGAGATTTAGTGACAACACAGATGTTATTGTGGAAAAAGGTGAAGCAGCATCTGGACTGTCTGTCAGTAAGAGAGTATTGGCAACATTTTCCTTTATTTGCTGCTTTGCTTCCTTTGCATTTTCACTGAATGCTGCACACGTTCTCAAGAAAGCGTATAAGATCATTGATGACCCTGCATGTGTCCCTTCAGCCTAATGCCATCAGGAGTGGCTGCATGTAAAACAAACAGAAGGAAGTTTGGTTAATTGGTTAATTTCCGGCAAGAAATGGTCAGTTTACATTGTGTACACACTGATAAATTCATACACTTGCACTTGGACTCTTTTGTGCCTTTGTGGCCAGCTGTGGACTGGCCACTGCCATTAAATGTGTGTCTTTACACTCTGATATTGTCATATTAGTCCTTTTTAGATTTTCTTTTTTAAAATGTGTGTGAGTGAATTGCGCAAATGTGCTTGTTTGCAGAGGTGCTTGCCTCAAGTCACCCCTTGGGGGACGAATAAAGCGCTTTGCATTGAACTTGACGTGAAGATGCACAGCAAGTGCATGAAAACCGCGCTCTTTGCTCTTTGAGACGTTTCTGTGCCATTTTACGCCGATTCAGATGGGTGTCACCGGGAAACATCGATATGAACCATATCTCATATCAACATTTGGTTAATTTCCTGCAGGGCAGATGCCAGCAATGTAACAGGAATATCTCAACAATCATGGGAAAGGAGTGCAAACAATGTGCAGCTCTTTCAGTGGCTAATTTGAAGAGTCATTTACATCACACATACAGCAGAGCACCGCATACAACATAATCACTGCTCCAATCAGTCAGAGGCAATCGAGGGTCGGTGAGCAATCTTTCTGCAGAGCTGAAACGTGTCCGCCCACTGTTTCAGTGGCCCTGGCTCCACAAGTGAATTTTGCATTAATTTTTTTTTTTTTTTTTTTTTTTACCATGCATAAACCTTTCAGAAATCCTGATGTGAGGACTTTTACAATTTAAATCAAAATAACCATGAAAGGCATTGACTTGTGGAGAAATCCAAGGGTACAAGACTAAAGGAAGACAGAATATGCACATCCAAGAAAGGTAAAACATCCCGCCCCCCTGACCAAAAAAGGGACACAGGTGCAGGATAGGGAAAAAAAAAGAAAAGAAAATGAAAAATGTAGAGTGTGCACAACTTCAAATCAGCTCCCAAAGGTTTATTACCTGACAAGGCTGTACATACTGTTTTTTTTTTTTTAAGGGAATAAATGACTTTTCCCCAAGCAGCTTTGCAAATAATGTCATCAAATCCCAACAAATCTCAACTGTTATTACTCAATAACATCAGATCACAATACACCAGTGATTATTGATTTGTCATGACTTCTGCCCTCATGCACTCTCTCCTCTTCATCCTAAGAGAAATATATCATGTCTGACACTGAAACTATGATGAAATGGCACCAATCACCAATACACATTGCTAATCAGCTTAAATTACTTCACTCTGGTGTGGATAACAAACATTCACAGTTTTGGAGCAGGTTTCTCATCATTTCTATGGCGACAGCAACATCTTGCAGTGCAATATTTCAAGGAACTTAGGAATCAAATATTATTTCTTAACAACAAAGTAGAAAGCAGATTGACTGATGCATTCAACAAGGATGTACAGTTATTTCTGATCACAAGTACACCTCGAATATATCTTAAAGCAAAATCGTAAAGACTTAAAGCAAAGAAAAACACTTTTTTCATGACATTTTACTTCCTCGTGGGTGGGTGGAGGGCTGTAGTCACGACCAGCTTAGCCACGTTCAAATCAAATCCAAGATCAGATCCAGTCAAAGTCGAGTCAAGATCCAGTTCCAGGGGGTTACAAGGCCGAGATCAGAGCAGAACAGGACAAACACACCAAAATAGGGAAAAAAACTGCCTATTTCCAAATGTAAAAATAATATGTGAGCAGTTTCTTGAGGATCAACAAAGATGGAGATCTATCTGCCGGACCTCTGCACTAAGACCCTTCAACATCCAAGCAATCAATACCTGGAATTTTACAGGTAAAATCCATTAAATTGATCGTGGCTCTGGGGAGAAAATAAATGTAGGTGGGCCAAGTGGAGAAAAAAAAAACAACATACCTTTAATTTTTTTTTTTTTTTTTTAGAGAGAGAGGAGGAAAAAGTCAAGTGAACGTCCAACAGGTCCGAGTCAAAACAGGAGCAAGACCGAGGTTAATTATCAGAGAAGTCAGAGAAGTGCTCTCGAGACCGGGCCCGAAAAACTGCCGCTCGTGCGAGTCGCCGCTCTCAAAAGAATCACGGAAAGGAGACAGTTTCCAGGACTGCATCCTCCCCACCCACCCAGATCAGAGAGGTTCTTGTCAGCTCACCCGTGCTAGCACTATAAAGACAGGTGTGATGGGGAACGCTACAGTTATCAACTTGAGGGAGGGAAATGAGGTGACTGTCGACAGCCAATTTTCTCCGAGGAAGCTGGCTTTCATCACGCACCTCATTCTCTGGAGTAAACAAGTGTCTTGCGCGGGGTTGAGTAGGGGGATATGACAACTTCTTTTGCAGAAACCATCATCCTGATGTGTTGAAGAGAAAGGAACAGCAAAAGTAAATGGGATGGGGAGAGGAGGAGGAGGAAGAAGAAAACATATCAATCAAGAAGGCCAATGAAATTCACCTCGCTGTGTTATGTGATGAAGCAACAAAGCGAATGCTAACTATAAAAAGGGGCCATCCATTGATGTGTCAGTGACTGGTGCGTTCTGGCTTTCTTCCTGACTCTTTGATGCTTTCTGGCACCCAACTTCTGTGGCATGACAGCAATCACATTCACCAGCTCTCCACTCTCCCTGTGTCCAATATCATTCACTATTAAACTGTCAGAAAGACATGAGGCTGTAATAAATTACGGAGGGGAAAAATAGGGCAGCCACACGATGCCATGCTGCTTTACAGAGGAAGCCGTGGCGATCCGCATCACTAATTCCATCAGTTTAACTTTGGGGTTCTGTGGAGAGATGGAGAGCGATAGAGATAGTGATAGAGATCGAGAGATGGAGCATAAGATAGAGTTAGAGTGATGAGAGAGAGAGAAAAAAGAGAAAGAGGTAGAGAGAGAGAGAGAGAGAGCGCGAGGGGCAGAAACAGAGAAAGAGAGAGAGAGAGTGGACCCAAAACAAAAGCATTTACAAGCCCAGCGCCAAGCCATCAAAGCCTTGATGGCCTTCCTCATAAAGATCATTTAATGGCCTTTGCAGTGCACTGTGGGAGACCTTGTTTATTTCACATTCAATCAAACCTTCCAAATCAACCCACACACGCTCGCTCACTCTTTGTCACTTGAGGCTGATTTCTTGATTACAGCAATCAAATTGGATGTAAAGAACAGTCACGGCCGTCTATAGATTGCAATGCTTTCCCCACTGGAGGAAATGGGTTTTAGAGGAGGGTTATAACAAATGCAGCTCGTATTGCTCATCCAGGTGAAAGGCATGCCGCTTTTGAGGCGCACACACTGAGCGCACGGTGAATACCTCACGGAAAATATAAGCAGGCGAATATGTGGACATAAGGAAAAAAAAAAGGGAGGCCTTGAGCGCACGTGACTCTTTGTCTGTTTTGACTGCCGCGTGAAAAGCGCGCGTGGGTTATGACCGTGAGCGCAGCCTGCGCGATGGGTGTGCACGCGATCACGCCGCAAACCCCGCAAATCTCTTCATTTTTCGACTGACTTTCACAGGGGCCATTAATGAGTGTGAGCACTCAGCGTGTGCAGCTGTGGTGTCCTACTTCTTAAGCAGGGCTGTGAAGTGTGAACACTCGCAATGCTGTGCAATACAATCAGAAACTTTGGGAGTCGGGGAGCATTTTGAGCCGTGTGTTTGAAGTGAACGAAATCCTATTAAATTCCGGGTACCTTGTATTATGTTGCGCCTTGTAAACAAAACACGCCGCCCTAAATTAGAATATTCCAGGCGGCACACTTCCTGGTGCAATTTTGCGAGTAAGTATCCTTGAGATTCTGCAAGGCCTCGCTCAGCATCTTACAGCATGAATTTTCTACCGGGCTCTGAAAAAATATCAAGCAAGCTGGATGTGCTGTGAGGTGTTACCTTAACCTTGGTAAGAGCATTACAGAGTATTGTTCCAGTGGTATAGACTTTTTTTTGCTAGTGTCTTAGGAAAGAGAGAGAGCGACTGAGAGAGAAGGAGAGAGAGTAATTATTCTGTATCCGTTCAGAGCTCTATTTTGCTATCTCCTCTTTGCAGCACCAAGCAATGCTTACCAGAGACCTGACAAGAATTGCCAATGATTTTGCTGCTTTACTGACAATTCCTCAGTGTTTGTGCAAGGCGATTTAACTCATCAAGGCTCTCTTCTGTGCCTCTGTTGTAAAGGCCTTGAAAAGGCTGTGTTTGTGTTGCGAGGCCTTGAAAGAAGAGCCACTAAATCTCTGCAAATATAGCATGGTAGTGCTAACATTTGATTGTGGCACGGCTCTGTGTGTGTGTGTGTGTGTGTGTGAATAGTTTCTGCTCGACTGTGCTTTGTCCAGAGTGTACAACTGATTTTATGCACTGGCTGCAGAGTGCGGTGTACCTTTGGACTAAGGGAAACTCTCCTCTTCTATTCATCAGTTAAAGCAATGAAAAAAAAAGAAAAAAATCAACTTGATCTTAGCAATTTTGAGGAGCGAACGGAGCATTTTCAAATAAGCACAGAGGACTTGATCCGTGATTTTCTGTTCATCATAATCCACAGAACAGTAGCGGATTCCTGGATTTGTAGGAGAGGATTGCAATTGAGTTGCTGCACCAAATGAGTTGAATATATGCTTTTAGTATGGGTGATTCCTGCTGAAAACAAACCCTAAATATCCACGGTGCTGGCACTGTGCCCCCATCAATTTAGCTGTACAGGAATACTATAATTTTAGGTGTCAGATTGTCTTACGATGAGGCAGCACAACACTGCTCGCTTCTGCAAGACTCCAGCCTTATTTACCAGCCAGGGAGGAATCCATATGTGCACGGGGAGAGAGGAGCTGCTCACCCATGTGATTACGAGGCTGACTTCATGAAGACATTCAATAATTAGATAAAAAAAAAAAGTGAAAAAGGCGAGGGCTTGCTCATTCGTTCGACGAGGGAAACATGTAAAAATTCATACCACTGTGTTCTCCACAGGCTGTCAAATTACTATTATCCAGCAGACAGCTTGGCTACATAGAGATCCCTTTGATGGCTCCTTGTTTGTTGTTTATTTTTTTATTTTTTTTGCTTCTCAGGTTCCTCCTTACCACATTAACAACCAAGGCTGGGTAATGTGGTACAGAGGAATCTGATGAAAACTGCAGCAGAGAGTAATCAAAAGCTTTAGAAAATTCTTATTCAAATGCTATGACTTGGGCCGGAATTGTACCGGCCTTATTATTATAATAAGCAGAGCTAAGAGGAGTGTTTTTTTTTTTTTTTTTTTTTTTTTTTGAATGGGAACACGTCTGAATATCCCAGGATGAAATATATGTTCTTACGCCTTTGCTTACTGAGCAGGTGCTACAGTCTCCTAAAGCTGATGTGGCGCTCCATAGACAATGAACTGAAGCGTATGGAAAAGGTGACCGTGACATTATCCCAGATTTTCTTTTTCTTTTTTTTTTTCAAAAGGGTATTGGTACATGGAGTTCTGCTTCTGGACTGATAGCGCTGATATGAAGCTCATTCAAATGGAAGAAAAAAAAAAAAAAAGAAAAATCATACAAACACTCTCTCTCTGACTCGCCAAAAATTAGTCTGTCGTTCATTGTGCAGTCAAAAGTAGTTGCAGGCTTCACGTGGATAATGCCCATGTAAGTTCTTGCTTTATTGGTCTGCAGCTTTGGAGAGAGCTGTTCACATTCACAAACACTGAGCAGCCTGTCCTGGAGCACTGAGATATGTGAATATTCAAACTGAACTCGTTTAATAGACTTTGGGATAATGGAGTTCATCTGTATGTAAATATTTTCAAACATGATGCCAAAGAGTGAGCATGCTGTTCATTTGAACTCGACGGCGTGTTGTTTCCGCGTCCGTCCCCGTTTTTTAAATTCCGCCCGAGAATAGTTTTGCGCCGCGGCGGTGGCAGCACATTTCTGATTTTCATCCGAAGTTGCACTGTTGACATCACTCTTCCGATTGCGGCGAAAAAATAATTAGTTTCCTCACAGCATGCAGGCATTAATATTAATAAGTTACTGACGTACATTCTGTGTCCCTAACTACTTGTCATTTAAAATGTGAACCCATGAGATAGTGCTCTAAATATATCTGCTGACAGATCCAGCGCTGTAATGAGCTTGAATCAAGTGTCTGTCACAGTACGCCGCCATTACTCCTCCATGACATGCAGAGCTGCTTCAAGGTGATGGATAGGTCAGAGGTGACTAATTTTAGCAATTGTTGCTGTGGGTCAGGTTTCATCATTTTTCAAAGGCACAATTTGGAAGACAAATCAAAGACTAATTTGATCCGAACTAATGGAGCATGTCATACTTGACTCCATGGGGACCAAGGCGCTGCAGCTCTGCTCTGAGACTAACAGCCACATTTCTATGCCGGAGGCGTATACCATTAAATTTCAGCATTCACAAAAGAATAGTTTCATTCCAAGACATTCTGCATTTGAAGAAAAAAAAAAAAAAATACAAAAACATACATGCTCTTAGAAAATGATTGCCGGCTGCAGGATCATAGCTTGCCATTGAAGTCACGAAAGACCTTTGCTTACAAATCTCACGGCTGATGAATTTCCACAATGGATATGTATTGTTTTGGAATGAAACTGCCTCCCCTTCAAAAAAAAAAAAAAAAAAAAAGAAAAAAAAAGAAAAATTGTGCATAGTCACACACCTCCATTAAGAATCAGTTCAGAAAGGCAGAAAGTGACTGTGTCGACAGCTCGGATAATTAAAGCGAGGATAAAAGTAGTTTTCAAGTTGGGAAACTGATAGAGCTACCACAAAGCGCACCCGGCCTATCTGACATCATTAATTAAAGTCTTGGCATTTTGTTTTCTAGCGCCGGGAGGAATTTGCTGATGCTTATGTGTCGACTCAGTAACGGGAAATCAGAAATTGAGTGGTTATCCGCTTCCAGTTCAAATTCAAGTTCAGGTTTATTTAAAAGCCAGCATGACTGCTTCAACACGTCTGATTTCAACAACCTAGATGGAGAGCAACTCAAATACTTGGCTATGCTTGGTTCTGGAGTTGTGTATGTGTGTCTGTGTGTGTGCTGATTAGTTCATTATAGGCTATTTTTAAAGTGTATTAGGTGTCTGGTGTCCTCAGGCACTTTATTGATTTTGTGGTAAATGACATTGAGAAGATAAAACATTAAAACAGCAGTAGTAACACCTGTCTTATCAGTCAAAATCACAAAGTCAGGCTGCGGCACAGGCGAGCGCCTCATCCGCTCTAATTGATTCCCGCAATTTGCACAAATGAAGCTCTGGGGTTGGAGGGTGCAGCCGGTTCTCCACACGCCGGAAGTGAGGAATCAAAACCCAAAGTGTGCCGGCCCCTGCTGGTTTCCACGAGTTTGAAAATGGCAATGGAGAGGGCAGTTACTGTCATTATGTCGAGGCAAATACCGTGCAACATCCAGTGACACTGAACTTTTAATTTTTAACCTCGGAAACAAGAGAATTCTCCATTTAGTGCCTAAAGTGAGTTATTTGTGGAAAATTATTTCAGGGGTTTTCATTTTCCACACATCCATGTTCACTTTCCTTAAGCTGCAAAGCCCCATTTAAGTTGATTTTCGTCTTGGGACCTGAATATGAAAAGATATTTTGCATTGTTAAGCATTCAGCTGTTTACATGTCATATTCATGCGCTGATAGTCAGTCGAAATGTCAGTCAAAGTGCTGAGATTAAAGCATAATCTTACACTATTCATGCATACATTTTTAGACACATGATTTCTAACGAATTTTAGCGAAATTTAAGTATTTTATTCCATGGTTTGACCCTAGTTTGAAAACAACTGGTTCATCTCAAACAACACCTAGATATGGTGTTGGCAAACTGAGTGCTTTACTGATGTCACACCATTTTTGGGTGCCTCATGCAGCTTTAATCTCCTCTGAGTGACATATTTTGGTCACCTCAGCTGTGTCTGTTAGACAAAATAAAAACAAAAGCCTTTAAGTTAATGATTCCTCAATGGCAGCTTCATTCCACTGTACTCAATGTCAGTGCTGCTAAGTCACACTGTCTGACATTGACTGCTGCACATATATCTAATTGTCTCCCCTTCCAATTTTCAGCTGCACTCCAACATGGACAAAGGTGACGGCAACGTGCGCTACATCCTGACAGGAGACGGGGCAGGCACCCTGTTCCTGATCGATGAGAAGTCCGGGGACATCCACGCCACCAAGAGGCTGGACAGGGAGGAGAAAGCCATGTACACGCTCCACGCCAAGGTCGTGGACAGGAACACCAACGCCGAGCTGGAGCCCGACACCGAATTTAATATCAAAATTCATGACATCAATGACAACGAGCCAAAGTTTGCAAAGGAGATCTACTTCGCCAGTGTCCCAGAGATGTCCGAAGTTGGTGAGTGAAGGCTTTGCTTACTTTGTTTAAGAGACGCCTTTTGGGAAATGCTTGAGACAGGAACATTGGATCCGATAATGCAAAATATGTATTCCCAACAACACTAATGTAACCTGCATTTTTTGTGTCGAATAACAATATAAAGAATTGTGTATATGAATTTATGTTATAGAGGTTTGATGCTTAACATGCAGTCTATGCTTGCTCATATTTTTTCTTCTTGTTTCAAATGGCAGCTCTGAAAAGCCACATGTTCCCCTGCTTTTTTTTTATTTATTTATTTATTTATTTTTTCTGTTTTCATATGATAGTGATTTGTTTGGTCAGGCTCATTGAGCATTCACAACAAGTAATGCCATTTGCCGTTTTTAATAGGCAATAGAAATATTGAAAGTTTAGATTGTCACAGTCTTTCCAATTAAGGATCTGCTTCATTGCACTCCACTTCATTCCATTCAAGTAGTATAAATAAACCAATTGGCGTGAATATAAACAAAGCCGATGAAAATAATGCAGGCAACTTGAAATCAATCCCCAATTATGCAACCACAAATTAATACATGAGAGCAATCAGGGGCAAATCAAAACCTAATTGTCTATATGACAAATAACAGTGCTCCATTTGGAATTCATAATGCATTGGTCTTAGATTTCTAAATTGCGCGGACAATGGCAAAAGGTGGGTCAGGGTCACCACTACTCGTCTCCAGACTAATAAAGTGCCTTATGTGTTCAGACTGAGCACACTGGTTAATCAAGCTAGCCAGCCATGAAAAATCAGCAGCTCCCTTTTATGCTATCAGTGCCGGGACTAAGTGGGACAGATGTTCAAGCGTCATTAGTATGCACGGAGACAGTCGGACCCAAACAGGACACAGCAGAGGTCTCCTGAATGCCAAGGACAGTATTTGCAATGTGGTGTTATTGAAGCACCAGGGTGAATTATGCAGGACTTGGAAATGCACCGCCTCGAATGACAGCAGATTTGACACCAAACAAGATAAAACTCAGCTGTTTGAGTTAGTTATTCTTTATTTATTTATACTTTTTTCTCCCCCCTCCCCCCAGTGTAATGATTCACCATAATAACGAACAAATGGTGTTTATTAACCAGTCCTTGAACGGTTTGTGAACTTAGGGAGTCATGATTTTAATGGGAACCCAGAGTGTACTTTCCTTTTTCATGCGGGCGATCATTTTGGAAGACTGTTTTGAATCACATCACACGCGCCCTCCTCACAGAGACGTTAAGATGTTTATTATCTGGCGGGTGTAATACGAGCATGCTTATGGTATCTACAGTGTCATCACGGTTTATCGATCGCGTTTACGGCTCAGTTATGAGGAGCTTAGGCCCGCAGAACCAGAATCTTCTTTTCAATTACTTCTGAAAACCTGTTTTTTTTTTTTATAGACATGAAATGCTTTTATTATTTTTTACTCTCATTGCATCTGACTCTGTGCTATTACCTTGGTGTAGCAGCACAGTCTGATACTTTTTACCATTTTTTGTAGGAGAACACTGTTGTATTTGTTTTTTATCTGTTTTATTTTTATTTGTGAACTGTTTTAAGGCTGTTTATAAAGTCTAATTATGGAACGCATTATGGAAACTTTCATTTTACCATATTTCTTCAAAAAGTGTCACTGTGGTAGTGTTTGTTTGTTTTTTCTCTCTTAGCCTTCTTCAGAATGGTATGGACAGATATTTTGTTTTGCTCAAACATGAGTTAAAATAGCAGGAGAGCCAGTGGCTGAAGGGTTGCTGGTTCAAATCCCAGATAAAAGAGGGAAAGAGTTAAAAAAAAAAAAAAAAAAAAAAAAAGGCAGTGGGCAGTGAATGTAAATCACATTGGCACACACCTCTCTCATCGACTACAGCCGTGATGCCCTTGAACACAATAATCAGCTCCGACCGGCTGAGTGGGCCTGCTTACTGACTAATAGTAAAAGACTGTGGTTATACAAGGGATGAATGTGCATAACTGAATGAGTTGGCATGAGGGGCTCCCCGAAAAAAACAGCGCAAGTGCACCTACGTGAAGTATTTGAGGGTCCCCTGTGGCCTGAAATCATTGGGCTTGTGAAACCCCCGACTGTATCAACTTAAAAACGCCTTTTTGGGTCCAGCACAGATCAAGGCTCATGTTTCTCAGTCCCTGATAAATGGATATTTTTGGAGCTGCAGCATACTCACCCAGTTGTGATTTTAGTGTAAATTAACAGTGCCTTTTCCTCGTGCAGGTACATCCGTTGTGACTGTAACAGCCACTGATGCCGATGATCAAACGTACGGGAACAGTGCCAAGCTTGTATATAGCATTCTGCAGGGACAGCCATATTTCTCTGTGGATTCTGAAAATGGTAAGCTGTCCCCAGCACACGCTCATGCATGCAGTTTCTCATGCTGTGTGAGTCTCTAAACAGATTTCTGGCACTGCTCAGTCAAGTGTTTGTGATTCCCTTCCTCAGTGTTGGTAATCTTGGAAACCTCAGGCTTTTTTTTTTTTTTTTTTTCCGTCTTCTTTTTCTGCACAGGGACTTTGAATATCTATCATAACACATTTATGAGATGCCGAGTTTTGGTACACAAATTTAATGCCGTCAAACGTGTATAATTAAATTCTTGGTTTTGTTTCATCTAACTATTAAGGAAATGAGTCATTCCGTATTTCAATCGATTAGATCTAACATTAACAGCTGAAGAGCTGAACCTTTATTGTGCTTTTCAAGTTGATTTCAGAGCCTGTAGAGTTAAAGAAAACATCATCTCATCATCAAAATCTGCTTCTCTTTCTTACGAGCAGCAGTGTGTCAGTGTGCGACTCACTTTGTTTGTGACTCATGAACTTCAAACGCAAAGCCTTTCAAAGGGTATCATTCACACTGTTTAGCCACAGCTTGTCTAAAATTAGATTAAACTGCCATTAAAAGAAAAAAAAAAAACAGTTTTTTTTTTTGTTTTTTTTGTTCCCAGGCACCATCAAGACAGCCCTGCCCGGCATGGACAGGGAGGTCAAGGAGAACTACCAGGTCGTGATCCAGGCCAAAGACATGGCCGGGCAGATGGGCGGGCTCTCAGGGACCACCACGGTCAGCATCACCCTCTCCGACGTCAACGACAGCCCACCGCGCTTCGCCAACCGTGAGACGCCATTTCTCCTCTTGTATCGATCCAAAACACAGTTGATCAATGTTTTATGTTCGCCTTCATCTGTGGGGTTAAGACTAATATCTCCAATATACTTGCACACCACACAGTGAAGACTCTCATGCATGCACCACACACACACACACGCACACACACACACAGGAACAAACGTGAATCTGCAATGAGTTTGCATCTCTCACTGTCATCCGCAGACTCCTTTCGCGTGACTGCCGTGGAGTCAACGGAGATCGGAGGCCCCATCGGCCGAATTAAAGCCGACGATCCGGATGTTGGCCGCAACGCCGAAATGGAGTACAGCATCGTCGGCGGTCATGACATCTTCAACATCATCACTGACCAAACCACGCAAGAGGGCATCATCATCATTAAGAAAGTAAATAGCTCCCCTCGCTCATTTCTATTCCCTTTCAAGTGCCTCTGCAGTCTCCGACCGCAATTAATCAAATGGACTGCCGAAAAAAATATCCATTGTGATGAGTCATTTAAACTTTTATTGAGTGCTAATGTCTTACTTTCATTTAGGGAAATAGAGTAAGATAATGTCATTTGGTTCCAGAGCAATTCAACCTCTAAGAATAATTTTCTTGGTGCTAATATCATAATGTTCATATTGTACAAATGGAGCGAGCAGCCTCCAAGAAAAAGGCCTTGAAACAAAAAAAAAAAAAAAAATTGCACTGAAAACAAATATCCGTGCTTCTTGGTGTTTTTATTATTTATTTTTTTACCCCCACTTGTTTGAAAAATGAGATTTTACCACCGAGGTTCAAGCTCAATGCAGGATTAAAGGACATTAGGTGACATATTTTGCATATGCACGCTCCTTTTCGGGTGAAGGGCCAGCTAGTCCTCTCATTATTTCTATAAAAGGTGGTTTAATCCTTTCACCTTTAAGAGCTTCTTCTGACTCCTTTTGAGTTTGTGTGAAAGATTCTGAGTCAGGTAGAAATCCAACCCCAGCCTCTCTCTCTCTCTCTCTCTTTCTTTTTTTTATAACTAAAATTAAATTTTAGCTCTCTTTTCATTTCTCCTTTATATGACAGATCACTCTCTTTACAGCCTCAGCCAATTATAACACAGTGTGTTGAACTTCAATGGAAAAAATAGATAGTATAGTTTCAGATTAGAAACAGCCACCCGATAACATTCATTCATGTAAGAAAGATATACGACTGAAATTATTTTGAGCCGCGGTATGAAACCAGATACTCTAAGCCGGTGCAATGAATAAAATAAAGCAGTCTCTTTCTTGAAACTTTTTTAGTTCTTTCATAAGAAGATCGGCTAGATCAGTATTCCTCCCTTGGTTTTGTAACTTAGATTTCAGAGTGTGAATAAGATAAAGTCAGACAAATGAAATGCAATGAATTGCCTATCAAAACTGCTGGAGGCGGACTGTTTTTATGGCATTAGGCTACCCGTTTGATTTCCACTGCTCTTTCATCTCCAGGAACTGGATTATGAAAGTAAGAGGGACTACGAGTTCAGGGTGGAGGTGAAAAACACGTACTTGGACGCGCGGTTCATCCACGGCTTGCAATTCAAGGACTACGCCACGGTCAAGGTGACAGTGGAGGACGTGGACGAGCCGCCCGTTTTCACCAGGAACCCGTACATCATCGAGGTGCACGAGGACACGGCTGCTGGCAGCTTCGTCGGCGTGGTGTCGGCCAGGGACCCTGACGCTGACAACAAGCCAGTCAAGTAAGTTTACGAGGGAGCGTCTCTAGACCCCGAACGATCCAGATCAGCCCTCCACCTTTTCACAGCCGCTGCATCCTCATCAGCGATAAAGCACTCTCCGATTTAGTGAACTTGCTAAATCATGAATGGCCCGTTAAGCAAATATTTCCTCATCAGCGGAGTTGCGCGTAATGCCTTTGTGTGGGGATTCGATTGTTTCGGGACCAAACTCATTGTTCAGGCTTTAATTATAACGCTACAGAAATCAATAACAAAACAAGCAACACATGGTAGAAATTCAAAGTCTCCTCTTATCAGTTTTTTTTTTTTTCCTTTTTTTTTTTGGGCGGGATGAAAATGTGCTCACTTGGCTAAATCTAATCCATCAGCGTAGCCATGTGTCAGTGTGGAGGGGGAAGAAAAGGATATTATTCATGGGTCCCTCCTGGTGATTTCCCGGCGGAAGATGGCGGCGGCCCTGTGAAGTGAATACAGACACTGTTTATTTCCCAGAATTATGTAAGCCCTCTGTGGCACCGCACAAAGTCAAAGTGAAAGAGCCTAATTTGCTCTATCGATTCACACAGCTCAGCTCCGCCATTCCACACATATGGCGCCTGCCGGTCTCTGACACAGAGATATGCCACTCTCTACCCGTGCCACATGGAGTATTGTGTTGCATATTTAAATTTCAGCGGAATATGAAAGTTGACAATGACAAATGAGGAGGCACTAGGAGGGATGTATCATCTCGTGTCAATGGAGAGTGTGGAATAAATACCCCACTGGAACCAATGAGTGATGTACTTTGTGAAATACATTTTTATAGATAGAAATAAGATTGTGGTGAGTGATTGTACAATGCAGATAAACATCAGCGCAGGCATTTTTTTCTTTTTTTTTTCAGAAAGCAGGAAGGAAGATGGATGAATTTTCTCATAACTTCACTTCATGTTACAAGTGATCTTTTATACATTGATATACATTCATTGTCCACTTTATCAGGTCCAGCTGTACAGTCTAATGCAATTCAGTGCAGCAGCTCTGCCATAAAGTCTACCTTTTAATAAAGTTTACAATGTTCAGTTTATGTTCACATTGTGGAGAATGTGTAAATTTAATTCTATGTTTATAATGTAGGTTGTAATTTGCAGAGCTCTTATACTGGACTACATTATACTGAGGTGTTTCTAATTTTTTGTCCTCCCCATTTGTTCTACATGAGATGGGACATAATAGTGGAAACACCTCTCAATAAAATGCAGTCCAGTCCAACAGCAGCACTAAGTATGAGCTCAATGCCAAACATAGAAGTGAATGAACACCTCTATTACTGTGACAAAAAGAAAACCTGAGCATTATAGGCAGCAGAAAAGGAAACTTTATGGCAGAGCTGCTGGATTGGATTTGATTTTATTGTACAGGTGGACCTAATAAAGCGGCCACTAAATATGCTCTAGTGTGGGGTTTGCAGTGCCCAGCTACTTATAATTATTGGTATAAACTTTGCTTCTTATGCTGCTTTTTGTAATTTTCTTTGTTGCAGATACTCCATTGACCGCCATACAGATCTGGAGAGGCTGTTCAACATTGACTCTGTGAATGGGACCATCACCACACTGAAGGCACTGGACAGAGAAATGTCCAAATGGCACAACATCTCTGTGGTGGCCACTGAAATAAGTAACTGTTACTTCCGTTTATACGTATATATTTCTATTTAAAGGGGCAGTAAGAAATCAGTGACGTTTGCCAAGCAAGACCGATTCCCTCCCCGCCCCTGTGCCCTTGACCTAGTTAATTACAGCAGAGATCATTTATCACAATGCAAAATATAGTTAGCAACAATAAAAATGATATATTTTTTTCGCCTTTGTAACTGAAAAGTCTCATGATGCCGGTCGCTCACATGTTGCATCGGCCCCCGTCTTTGGGAGTGGGTTGATATTGTTTTGAAATGCCGGTGGGCGGCGAATTCTTGTTCCTGAAGTGAGAGTGGGTTGGAAAGGGAATTTGGAAAGCCAGAAATCTCAGTGGCTGCCGTAGTGCTGTGTAGTGTAACTGGTGTTCAGCAACAACTGGTCATTTTGTACTACCTGGGAGTAAAAATCTCATTTATTACCCCTTTAATCATGTTAGCAGCAAGATATCTTTTCTTTTTTTTTTTTTTTTTTTGTTGATGATATGATTTTGGACAATTTTTGCAAAGAAAAAAAAAAAGACTTATTTTGAACTTTGTGTTTCAGATAACCCGCGTCAGACAACCCGAGTGCCGGTGTTCATCAAGGTGCTGGATGTGAATGACAATGCACCTGAGTTCGCCATGTCCTACGACACGTTTGTCTGCGAGAATGTCAAAGCCGGACAGGTGCTGCAAACCTCTTCTGTCTCTCTGTGCTGGAAATTTAGAAATGATGATGTGTGATTCTTGTGCGAGTGACCCAACACACCTTCTAGATGCCACAGTGCAGGTCCTCAGCTCTTAGGCGGCTGTGCATGTGCATGTGTTTTGTGTGTTTTTTTTTTTTTTAATGACGTCATCTCATTTATCAGCTCACCATAGTATCTGTAATGTGTGTCTGCTCAATCTAACCCTGTTTAGATGAACACATGAATACAGCAACCCCTATTTTAAAATATCTTCCTACTACATATTCATACACTGATGTTGAACGAGAACTCAATGTCACACATACACTTTAAAAACTATAATGACTGAAACATCAGCCTTGTAAGTCTATTCCAACAAAAAAAAAGTCCAAACGATGCAGTCAAGGTGATATAGTGCTGATAGGATTGCTCCAGAACTTTACTGATGTGGTGTTTTAAAAGAAAATAAGGCATTTAGCTCCACCTGTACAATCTAATACAATCCAATACAAATGTTCTGCCGTAAAATTTCCTTTCCTGATGCCTATAATGCTCAGGTTTTCTTTTGGAGAGGTGTTCATTCAGTTCTATGTTTGGCATTGAGCTCATACTTAGTGCTGCTGTTGGACTGGACTGCATTTTATTGAGAGGTGTTTCCACTATTCTGTCCCGCGTATTGTGTATAAATTGGAAGGACAAAAAAATTGGAAACACTTCTTAATATAATGTACTTCAATGCAACATGGATTTGAATTTACACAATGTTAGCAAAAACTGAACATTATAGACTCTCTTAAAAGGTGGAATTTATGGCAGAGCTGTTGCACTGAACTGCATTGCACCTAATAAATAAGCCACTGAGTTTAAGTGCTAATATTAAATAAAATATTGTATCTCTGTGAAGACACTGTCCACTCATCGGGCGATAATGTTCACCGAACTGATTTTTCTGAAGTGTTGGAGCGCAGCAAGGCGAGGGCTTAGGACATGATGTTCACCGTGCAATCGAAAGCTAAATTAGGACACAAATCTGAGCAATCTTCACTCAGGTAGGAAACTGCTCTGTAGGTTTCGAAAAGCCAGCTCTCCAGTGGAGCTCCATGATGGCAGCCAGGAGATTTGTGACACAAATGCCAGGCGTCTCTGTCAGATATTCCAGTTCATTTGACAAAAAAACTACAAGGTGTAGCTCCTTTTTGAAGCTAAACATCGTCAGCATACAACATGTTTTTGGATATGGACATCATGAGGGGACAATCGAAACCTTCCCGGTGTTTTCTCATACTTTTCCATCCTTCTCCACAGCTGATTCAGACCATCAGCGCCGTCGACACCGACGAGCCCCTGGTTGGACATAAGTTTGTCTTCAGTATCAGCGCCACCAACCCAAACTTTACCATTGTTGACAGGGAAGGTAATACATGCAATTTTTTATTTTTATTTTTATTTTTCCCCCCATGTTTCTGGTTAACACTTCCACATGTTTTCCTATGCTTACTAGAATAAAATAATAAATGCCCTCGAGAAAACCATGAACTAGCTGTAGAAGATATATCATTTGCTGATAAAGATTGTGTATCTCCAGTGGCTGACAGCTTGTTTCTTTTTATGATTTCGTTTTGTCATGTTGGTACCCTTTGTTGAATAACTTGTAAAGTCCTTCAGAGTTGTTTGGCAAATTTACAGCGGCAGCCATTGTGAAAGTCTGCCTTCTTGTGTTTTTATCTTGCATCTATTCGGCATTGTGCCGAGAGACAGTTCTTGTTTTGTGCGTGTCACACAAAAGAAGAAAATTATTACGTTGCAGAGGAATACTGTAATGTGGAGCAGATCGGTCCTTTTTTTTAATTTTCTGACAAATGAAAGGAGAGCATTTTTTTTTTCTCCAAACACCTCCTCTTGGAGAAGTTGCCATGCACTTGCAGCAAAACATGGGACCAATCCATGGATAGTCCCCTTAAATTTAGTGTAAGTGATTTTTTTTTTTTTTTTTTTTTTTTTTTTTTTTTTTTTCCCAAAATCAAAAAGAGATATGTTATATTCCTATTAAAAAATGTATTCCTTTACTTCAGCCTTTTGTATTTGGATGGATCCCATTAAGCTTTTGGTTTTTCAGAACGTTCCACATTCTGTTATTTTCAGTCTGGCACAGTGTGGACTCTTGCATAGTGTGGACTTCATGGTTGAATAAACGAATGCCAAAGCGCTGAGGCTCTCGGGGAGTAGAAATCCTAATAAGTATTCAGCCTCTTCCCGCTATCAATGAAAATACAGATGGATACAGTCAGGTTCACACTTACAATTTTCCCTCTAGAGATCATTAGGAAAATAGCCAGACGCAATGTTATTCGGAGAGGAACTCCCATCTTCCGCTTGATGGCTGCACGAAAGAACAGTCATGATGTTTTACTACTTACCTCCCTCTGGGTCCGAATTTTATGCCATTATTTATCATCAGTCAACCATGCAGTTTACACTATAGCAGAGTAAATACTAGCCAAATCTCCTCCATACCTGAAAAGCCAATGGGATGCATTCGAATGCAAGAGACCAGCCGAGAGACTCCAGACGGCTCCAACTTTTAAGTACCACAAAGAATCGAAGTGATTTTTTTTTTTTTTTTTTTTTTTTAACAAACAACAAACTTTGAAAGACTTTAATTAGCTTGGCGAAAAACAGTGTGGCCAAGCGTAACATCCAAGCTATTATTTTTTTTATTATTATTATTTTGCAAAGTAAAGGTTGTTGGACAAGTAATAAACTTTCCCAGCTTTATTTTCAAAGAAACTTTTCCACGTTTTTTGAGTGCAAAAAAAAAAAAAAAAAAAAAAAAAAAAAAAGAGCAGCTCATTATTCATAGCGTTTGTTTGTCCTTGTCCTTTTAAGTCATCTTTACCAAGGGTGTCAGTAACTCAAAGTTTCTGCCGAGGCTGTGATTACAATTATTTAGAGCTGTCTATCCATCAGGGGATAAGGAGAATAGGAAAATGGCTTCACCTCATTAAGATTTTGATGCTTTCTTGTGTGTTCATTTAGGTGACGGGAATGACATCTCATCGCTCACCAGCTTTTCCCCCCGTTTAATCTCTCCACAGATAACACTGCCAATATCCTAACGCGGAGGGGAGGATTCAGCCGACGCGAGATGAGCATGTACTTCCTGCCCGTGGTGATCTCAGACAATGACTACCCGATTCAGAGCAGCACCAGTACGTTGATTGTGCGTGTGTGTGCCTGTGACAGCCGGGGAAACATGCAGTCATGTAACCCAGAGGTCCTCCCCTTCTCAGATGGCCTCACCACTGGAGCTCTGGTGGCCATCCTGCTCTGTGTTATCATCCTCCTCAGTGAGTACAACTTCCCTGAGTCCGTCTAGGAGCATGTGTGTGTGTATGTGTGTGTGTGTGTGCCAGCGCTTTTCGCCAAACCACGTACAAACCCTCTCGCATTCTGTGGTCTGGTTAATACAATGGTTTTCCCGTGTAGTTGCAGTGGTAAATACATTATTTTCATTGGTGCATTTTTGGAAATGCACCAATATGGAATTTAAAGGCCAGTAATGTTAATCAATAATTAGCTGCTTGTCGTGGCACATTATGATATAATAGCATAGCTCTTGCATTTGCAAAACACCATTTTTTTAAAGTTTACACAATTTTTGTTGAGGGAATAATCCACTGTTTTGGGCAACATACTCTTTTTCTGACATAACCTGTTCGGCTCTTATGTGTAGCATTTTGTCTTAGCTTAGCATAAAGACTTGAAGTCTATAGGGGTCGTTAGCCTGGCTCTGTCAAAGTGAAGAAATAAACCTCACAGCACCTCCGAAGCGGCCTTATTTACATCGTGCATCATGTGGATTCAACAATCCACGTCTTGGGATTTTTCAAAATAAAACACGCATCGTTTTAGGAGAAGTTAGACCATTGAACACAGTGATCCATGCACCATTGAAGGTGTAGGTAAGTTTGGCAAAAAAAATAACATAAAATTAACAGAGAAAGGGTATTTTGCCCAAAGTGTTGGACTATTCCTTTAACAAACTGTAGTTAACTCAAGAGAGATCATTTTCACTGACATTCCTCCTCACATATTTATATTCTTCTCTCTTGAATGCCAACAAGCAGCAATGCAAATAACACAAATTCAAAAAGAAACCTCGTATGGCTGGACAGACCACCGCCAAATTAAACACGAGGCACTAAACAAAACCCGACATACAGCGCATGTTTAAAATAACAATGTGGGATGACAGTCAGTCAGAGCAGATAAACAGCAATGAATTAAAAGAAAGAAAGAAAGAAAGAAAGAAAGAAAAAAATAATCATTTTTCACTGTCTACAGCTATTGGAAGAAGAGGCTTCACATTACTGGATGTTATTATCGGCTGGGATTCCATTATCAGAACAATAACAATAATTTAATTTTCTCATTTATCACAGGATGACATATATCAGCCAGAGATATACTGTGCATTCCAATTTTTCAGTTTTATTTATTTAGTTATTATTATTATTTTTTTTTTTACAACAATGTCTTTTGCTCTGATTTTCTATTGATAGGAGTTTCAGTAAGTGGCGCTCTTGGCCTTGGCGGCCATTGCTGCACATGCCAACCACCCAGTTCTTCTTCTATTAATTCCAAACAAGCTGCTGCTTCCTTTGCAAAAGAGGATTTATTTTTATTTATTTATGTATTTATTTATTTGTCTTTTATTTCCAGAGTTACCACACGTTTGGTACTCAACATTCAAGCTTTTATGAAGCGGATAAAGGCTGCAGCGTATTAAATATAGGTTTACATTCATTTTTCATGGTGTTACTTTGAAAAAAAAAAAAAAAAGAAGAAGAAGCCTGTGATTGTCTTTATGTTGTTCATTACGTGTAAGACAGCCAAGTTCAAGATCGCAATTTATGAATGCTGTGTACGCCACCAACCAAAGGCTGATTGCGTACAGTTCAAGTACATCTTCAAGTGCCGTCGCTATTATATATAACTTTGTGTTGAATAGCACCGCGGCATATTGGAATGTATGAAACGGCATGCAGAACGCTGTAGATTTCCATTCGTAGATCACTGGGTCAGCGGCGCAGCGCTACCGGAGTCATTTGCCGGCTTCCTCTTAACGTCCAAGTCATCGGCGGTGATGAAAGCAGAGCCACTCGATAAGACGTTACTTTACATACTTTGCCGGATGCAGCGGTTCTCCCTCAAAAAAAAAAAAAAAAACGGTGCGGTGGTTGAAAGCTGCTTTCATTAGCAAATAAATCCACTCGACAAAAAGGTCTTTGTGTATTTCGCTGGCAAAGTAGGTCGCATGCTATTTCCTGACATCCTAAAGCACCACTTCAGCCCTCTTTGTGATCTAATGCAGTATATGAAAGCATACGGCGCAGCGCAGCGAGACCGCGTATCGTTTTACCCGGCAAAAAGCAAAAAAATGTGTAGTGGTGATGTTCAAGGGCGTATCGATAACTAATGGGTTTCAATTGTCACTGAACCTTGCCTTGTTTGACCAAGCGTAGTCCTTGAACAACAGAATTTTTAGGCTTACTGGACACTATGAATGTGGGACATGCTGCCATACCACCCAAAGGGCAACATAATGGAAAATTTAAGCAAAACTACCCGTGCGGAAGTGTGTATGCATGCATGTTCTGTCCCCTACGTATGCCGCCGACCCTGCCCTTGTGTTGCACCTCATCGTTTGTATGCTCCCCCTCCCCCGGTCATGCGATCTTGTTTTGCGGTCGGCGTCCCTCTCGAAGCACAGACGCCACACGCAAGCATATTAATACTGACCGTTTTTTTTGCTTCCCAGCCCAAAGTTCCCTTCCACTCGCGCGTCTGCTGGTGGCCAGATCTTCTCTCGCAGATTGGGAGCACTGAAGGTTGAACTCCATGCTCTCCTCTTGAGCGAAATATCATGACATCTGCTCATTATCCGACGCTTTTCGCGCTTGAACCCCCCTGACAGACTGTCTCATTCACCTCCGCTTGACTCCGACAGGCAGGCGCTGAGCTGGAACGGCTCCGCGGATCTGGTCCTCCTCTCTGCAGCCCTCCACGCCGTCTCCAAACGTGGCACTGGTCAGTCAGAAATGTCGGCGCAGAGCCTTTTAAAGTGCCACCCCCACCCCCATGGCGAAGGCATTGTAATTAACACCTGGGTAGGAGGCAAGTAGACAACTATAGTACCTGCTGCGAGGAGGAGGGAAGGGAAGGGGAAGGAGAGTGGGAGGACAGGTGAAGCAGGATTCGTGCCAGTCCCAAATGAGAAATTGTTGCCCCCCTTTTTTCCAGGAGAATTATGAGTTCATTTAAAAAAAAAAAAATCTTGCTTTCTCACAGCGCCACTCTCCGGAAAGAACGCTCGCTCTGCAATCTCTGATTAAATGTCTTTTTACTGCTGAAGAAGAATGAAGGAGATGAGATATGAAATCGTCTGCAAGAGAATATAGGAGGTCTGCGGGGAGAGGAGGAGAAAAAAAAAAAAAAAATGCTTTTCCAACCACCGTGCCTTTTGTACAGTGAATGTGCCGTTCAAGGGAAAAAGAAAAGAAAAGCTTTTTTTTGCTGAATCTTTAATAATAGGAGGTGAATGCCTGAGGCAGTGCTGGGGATTTATCACTGATAGCAAATGTGTCTCCCCTCTGTGCTCGCGCTCCCCTGTGCTCTTTAATGCATGACACATGTTAGGAGGCACACGTTATGCTGAGCTCTCCCTCTCTCCCTCTCTCTCTCTGTGTTTCCCTCTGTTTTTCTGTAGTGATCGTGGTGCTGTTTGCTGCCCTGAGGAGGCAGAGGAAGAAGGAGCCTCTGATCATCTCCAAAGAGGATGTCAGAGACAACGTCGTCAGCTACAACGATGAAGGGGGCGGAGAGGAGGACACTCAGGCCTTTGATATCGGCACGCTGCGCAACCCAGAGGTGATGGATGCTAACAAGCTGCGCAGGGACATCATACCCGAAATGCTGTTTCCCTTTCGGAGGACATCACCTATAAAGGATAACACGGATGTCAGAGACTTCATTAACGGGCGGCTGCAGGAGAACGACTCGGATCCGACGGCGCCGCCCTACGACTCGCTGGCGACGTACGCGTACGAGGGGAGCGGGTCGCTGGCGGAGTCGCTCAGCTCGCTGGAGTCGGCCGCCACCGAGGGCGACCAGGAGTACGATTACCTCAGCAACTGGGGACCGCAGTTCAAAAAGCTGGCCGAGATGTACATAGGGAAGGGCCCCGACAGAGAGACCTAGTTCACAGCCATGACAGCTCTCTCTCTCTCTCTCTTTCTCTCTCTCTCCATCTATCCAGCTAGCTCTCTGTCTGTCTATCTGTCTAGTAAGCTAGCTAGCTACTTACCTGTCTGTCTGACTGATTCTCTTATACACACACACACACACACACAGACATGCACACACACACACACATTCCTGCGATCCACTTGTGGATGTTGAAACGGAAACCAAGACTTGAACTGAAGTTGAATTTTGTCATCACTGGAGATATATTTCTCGAAGTTTTACTGTTTTTGGTCATAATCAGTAAAGATGCCTTTGAATTTTAGGAATTTTTTGTGAACAATGGTGTGGACAATGTGTTTTTGTAACTGACCTGAGAGATAGTAGTATTGTATACTATCAATGTTTAATGGCAGCGGGCTGGGGTGCGGGGGCGGGGCGGGGCGACGGGGGGGGTACAGGGTACAGGGGCGACAGCGGCTTTTCGGGCCAAATCCATTAGATACTGTAAATGTACGAACTGTTTTTAAAAACGATGGACATCCTATATACTATTTGCTATCTTCGTTTGACAAGCAATGTTCATGTGAATGGTTGGTGCAGTTTATTTGTCAAACTGTGAATTCATTTCATCATATAGGTGTAATATGTAATGGAAAAGTGTATGTTGTAGGATAAATGTCATACACTGAATTCATGCTGTTTGAATGCTGAGTCATATTGTTTTATATTTATATTTTTATACTTATTTTCTTAATAAAATAATGGAAAAATCCCCTACATTTCCTAGTCTGTTGCCACTGGTGTTGGCACTCGTTTTTGGGGTCGGTGACACGGCGATGAGTGTGTGTGTGTGTGTGTGTGTGTGTGTGTGTATGTGTGTTTGCATAAAGAAAATACAGCAGGATACTAACAGCAAGTGTGAAATTGGGAATATTCCTTCCTCTATAAGGCTTAAAATTATTGTTATTTTCTTTTATTTATTTATTTAATGTAATTTTGCCAGTGCTAATTTTGATTCAAGGAAAATACAAGTACAGGCACCTGCATTAATATTGGGCCCAGGTTAATTTACCTTATTGGGATTTTTTGTTTCATTTTTTTGACCCATATTAAAGCGTCCTAATTTGTTAAAATCACTGAATGACTGGGCTGAATCAAATTGCCCGATGGGATAAGAGAAAGAAAGTGGGATAATGTGAAAATAAGGACAAGCGCTGAATGGCAATGACTTGTTAAATTCATATTTCTAATGTGAAAAAAATAAGATCCAGAACAAATTACTTGTCACAAGGGCTTTAATCATTTTGTATGTTTTTAATAATATTTCTTGCTGGAGAATGAATTCTTTTTTTTTTTTCTCGCACATGACAATAGGTGAAAGAGTGGCAAAGGACTTTCTGACAGATAAATAAATATATTAAAAAAATAATGTAAACTCGCAGTAATAGGCTATACACTTAGCAGCCACTCATAAATTCCCATCCAATTGCTGGCAAACCAGTTAATTGTATTTATTGTTCGCCTGTCAAAGTGTCATTTCAACGTTTACAGACTGGGCTGTCTCTGCTAACAAAGGTTAAGAATTAATAGCTTTTGCCCGTGTGTATTCATACCAGTATCAATTTAATATTTTATGCCGCCGCGATCCTGATGATGCACTTTAAATCTAACATGGCAGCTTTCAGACTGCGTGGAAACACAAGGAAAACCACCTCATTAATTTATCGGCGGCCGCTTACGGTGTCTTGTCCATCTGCTTGTTCTTTCTCCGGTTGTATATTATAACCACCAAGCTCTGCCACTACTTTAATATTTTCTCCTTTTATTTTTTTTTCCGTCTGCTTTCACAATTTATTCCCCCTCACCTGTCTCTCCCGCTGAGCTTTGACTACTTCTGCAGAGTTAGAAAACAATGTGTAATGGATACGATGGTTGCATACTTTAATGATAAGTCAGAACTGCGGACTTACCAAAGGGCACAAATGTTATGAATCATGCATGGGGGGAAAAAAAAGAAAAAAACAATAGTAATTAACATTCATCTTTTGTTAAAAAAAAAATGCCATGACAAACAAGATGATGTGCAGTATCACTTGCTGTATTCTCAGGATTCATTTATTGCCGTTTCCACAATTCCACATTTTTCATTTCCATTCAAATTATGCTCCTTCGATAGTCACCTTTATTTTTTCGGTGTATAGCATGTATAATACATAGGAAAGCAATGCAGCAGTGCAACTTAGCACTTACATCTTCATGTTAACAAATGGGTCCATGGGACCGTGAAGAAAAACCTGTCAAAAGGCTTTACGTTAACATTCACAGGATGAGGAATTCTCAAGGTTCTCGGAGATGATTTTGGAGGATGCTAAATTGGCCAACTATTACTTTTCAGGAGGTTAATTCTTCGTGTGGCGGCATCAAGCGAAAACAACAACCTGGAGACGGCATGATTAGCCTGTGATGTAGTGAAATGTCCTGAAATAGGTTACTACAGCCAGTAAAAAATGACATTAATCTGATGTTTTTCCTCAAATGTGACACAAATTGGACTTTTTTATGCCTGTGTGAGCAGCACCAAATCACACCGAATCTGGCATTTTCAATTCTGATTTGGGCCACTTTATATATGGTTTGAAATCGGATTGGTATTTGATTTTGTGAACGCTCACATCAGAATTCATTCATTCATTTGGTCTTCCACTGAGCGCGTCTCCATCAGAGCGTCGTTACCCATTCATTTGTCATTAGTGGAGGATTGCAGCAACAGTGACAGGGAATTTAATCAATATATGAGAAGATGCGTCAACCTAAGTCCTTTTTTTTTTTAGCTTCTCGACCTTGACCTCAGCCTCGACGTGCCACACCACGGTTACCGCAGCAAACTGTTCAAAAAATGAATGCCTGCACTGCCGTTTGATTCATTTGATGGACTGGCGTGCAAGATACATTTTTTGGCTCACTCAGATGTGCACGTGCTGGGTTGTGGCTGGGACGGGTTCGCCAGAAACAAGGTCACACACAAAGATGAAGCAAAAAAGATCCGATCTGAGAGCTAATCAGAAATGTCACTGTATTAAGCAGCTTTCTAGCACATTTTTAATCGCTGTTACATCAATGCTATGGAGGATCCTGCGTGCAGAGCGGACATGTTTCATTGCCATCTGGATCTGAATGTTTGACATACATTAAGCTTTAACCTCTGACAGAGTTAAAGCCCCCGCAGACATTTGCAATTTAAACACATGCCTGCAAATTCACTTAATTGCTTGTGCCATTTAGGTTAAACAATTAAAAAAAAAAAAAAATCCTCTAGAGAAACAAAAAAAAAAAAAAAAAAAAATAAAGTTTTTGTTCCCCTCCTCCCCCAATAGATGAAATCGTACTAGTAGCTGCTTGCTTTGGGGGAAAAAAATGACATTACATTGATAATGCAGAGAATCTAATTGAAGTGTAAGAAAACTGAGTTTGCCAACAGATGGTGTGACTTCAACAAGGTCACAACGATGACAAACGGGACCAAAATGTGTGACAGAACATAGTTTGTCACCTCCGGTTCTGATCACTTTGCAAAATTCAACCACCACAGTGAAATCGAGAATTTGTACCGCTGTTACTTTATGAAGAATCAACTCTCTAAATGTCGATGCACGGTTGCAGCTAGAAAAAGAGGAAAAGTGGAAACTGTGCTGCTGCTCGCCTTGCAAAAGCAGCCAGTCATCTGCATTGCAAAATAAACTTCTCTCCCTTAAATATGCATTTATCCTTTTATAGATAATGTAATTTGTTTTACAGGCATGCATATTAGATTAGACCTTTGATTTTTTTTTAGTATCAAGCATCTGTGGGAGGTAAATGTGCCGATGCTCTGTGTATTGTAGAGGACACAGAGGTGCAACTTTGCAATTATGTCTTCATGCGAACAAATTGGTCAAAGTGACATCGAAGAAAAACAGCCAAACGCCCGTATGTTAACATTTATAGAATGAGAAATTCTCAAGGTTCTCCAGGATGATTTTAGAGGATGATAAATTGGCCCCCTACTACTTTTTGGAAGGTTAATGCCTCGCTTGAGAGGGTCAACGGCAAAGTGGGATCTGGAGACTGCATCACACACACTAATGAGTACGTGGCCTAGTGAAATACATTACTTTTACACCACTTGTTACTGGATTTCTGCTAAATTGTAAGGAGTATGCGGCTGTTGCACAAGAGAGGAAAGCAACATGTTGGCTCAGTTTTGGCCGACATGTGAACTGAAGCCTGAAGTTCTGTAATATCAAAGCCGTGTGGATCCTCGCACGCACAAGAGCGTGTGCATGTTCCTCTGCCGTCTGCATCTGCCGGTCGGCTTCTCGCATCGACCATGTGGAACAAACACGACAACCGCAAATTCCTTGTCTTGTTTGACATACATTAAGGTGTACTAACTCCCTCAGACATCGGGAAATTTCAAAACATGCCTGCAAATAATACAAATTAACAATTTAACAAAGCTTTGAATTTCCCAAGGGAAAGAAAATAAAAAGTTTTTGATCCAACTTGTACCAGCAGCTAATTGCATTCAGCATAAACCACAGTTTGAGTGCAAATGGAAAACAACATTATATTAGAAATACAGAGAAATACAGAGTTTGCAGACAGATGGCGTGACTTCAACAACAGGTGAGAATGAAACGCAACAGATGATATGGGACAAAAGGTAAAATATAATGAATTATATGTGTTATAGGCTTTTTTTTTTTTTTTTTTTTTTACCATTGTTGGGAGGCCTTATTGAAATGATATGCATGATGTGTTCAGTTCATTATCGTTTGCATTACCAACAGTATACATAATTTGCACCACAACAAAGGCAGCATTGTCTCAGCCTTCACTCCACATCAGGTGTGTGTTAACTAGACCAACCATCCCAACTGTATTCTGTGCACAAAGCAAAGCGGAACAAAGCCAAACACGCAACCGGTTACAAAAAAAAAAAAAAAAAAAAAACAGAACAAGCTGTTCTCCAACTCATACCAAACCGACTTCCAGGTTGTTATTAAACGCTCGTCTGCAAAAGTTCTCTTGTTCAGCATGGTGTTCGCTAATTAGCGGGCAGCTGTGGAGATGACAATACCTCAAAATGCCCTTCTCACGTCGCCTCGCTTGGTTTCAGATCCAACAGCTGCCGGCTCACCACTGCAGTTCAGCCACGTGTACCTATTGCGCGAGTCCCACTTTTTAACACGTACTTCCCTAAGTACTTTTTCAGCATCCCCAGAGGAATTGTTTGGAAAGTAAAATTTTGCCCTCTTTTAAGTCACCAGAAGTTACAAGGAACACCCACAGCCTCAGCGGGGAGTGCAGTTTTGTATTACAGTCCACCAATTTACTTCGAAAATCACATTCAAAGCAATACGCTGCGGCATTTTGCGTTTATTCTAATGAATGCCAGTTTTTTTCCCCTGCTTTTTATGTCCAGCTGACCTAAACGATAATGATTTAACTGGGAGTTCATGAAAGCTTTTCCATTTGGTGTCCCTAACACCATGGGTCAGGTAGAAAAAAAAAAAAAAAATCCTCTCGCATTCAGAAAGAGATGTATTTCATGTTTCTGAATTATCTAAATAAGAGCTCTGTAGTTGGTGTTGAGCGCTGATGTCCTCAAAACAGACAACAGAAGAGTCTACAGAAACTAAAAACTTTCCACAGAGAACGACGTCGATGTGTTGGTGACGTTTTTGCACTGCAAATATATTGTAAATGGCAATGTGTGTTGCAATATTATGAGAGACATTAGATACAACAGGTGAAGATGATCTGTTTGTAAAGGATCCGTAATCGCGGTCTTCACAGGTCCACCAAAATCCAGGACTTCTACGGGTTTGATCCACGATTTCTAAATGTTTTCTAAATGCCGCAGGTCCTGGGTCGGTTTAACATGTGAAATACCCGAGTGGATCCGAGAAGACCTGATCACAATGGAAACACTGTGTGTGTGTGTGTGTTGTTTTGCAGCGTCACCAGCTGAGGCAACGATCAAGCAATCTTTATTATCATAGTTCAAATGGGTAAACAGTCGAAGTCACCTTTATTACGCTAGATGCAACAAAACTGCAACACTGATCCTAAACGAGATGTATTTGTCATCTGTGATAGTGCAAGGACTTTTAACGAGAGGATTAGCCATTAGAAAACATGCTGGATGTTGTTTTAACAACTTTCTTGGGAAGGAGGATGGATTATGTTTGTTGGGGCAATTCACACGGGAGACGGCGACAAACGTTACTTCAGGTAAGACGCAAAGTTTTCTCTTGACAACTTGTAAATTAACGTTGGCTTGTTAGTACCGATCAGCTCTGAAATCGATGCAGATCGGGTGTGAATCTCTCCCGGCCGGGTTCAGGTCTTACATTTCTCGGCTCTCAAATAATAAACCAGTCTGATCTGTGAAGAGCAGGCGCTCACTTAAAAAATATGACTGGATGGACATAAGGCAATATCACTCCCTGGCCTCGTCCTTCACCAAACTGCTCCAAAATCAAATATAGCATCAACACAGGAGCACACCAAACAATACAAACTGAAAGCTGGGGCTGCCTCTCTTAATCTTGTCATGCCCTCTCCTTCTCAACTGGGTCCTAGTTCCAGTCACCTCTCTGCAGGTGAGGTTTCCCAGTCCCACCACCCTCTCCGCTTCATTTTGAAATCTGCTGTCATTCCGATGTTCTGATATCATAAAAAAACTGTATAATGAGATGGATGTGACATGCTCATGCTTTGAAATTACTTTGCTTCTTATGGAAAATTCTTGGTTAACAAGCGATCAACAGGGTTCAGAAAAAAAAAAAAAAAAAAAAAAAATCCCAGCCTGGATGAATAAAAAATAACGCTCTTTGCTCGACCTGGCAGACGGAGAGATGCATATCCCCAGCGAGAGGCGACGATTGTTTCATCGCCGCATTAATGGTGCATCGCCAGTGTTTTTCATGCGGTGCCACTGATCTGACCGCAGTGACCTGAGCAGAGCGCTTAACAGTGGGAAAGGGCCGCTGCTCTCTTCAAGGTCTCCGCTGACTTTCCAAGCAGTGAGAGGAAATTTTCTCTGCTCGCCCCACTCACATGTGACTGCATGATTAGTGCTTAAGTAGAACATATCCCGTTTGATGTAAGAAAAGTATTTGCATGTCACATGGAATAATACATGACATATTTCTCCTGATAGTAAACCAACTGAGGGATACTGCAGCTTTATTAGTTCAACTGAAATCCACAGAAGAAGGCAAGAAATGCTGATCTTTTCCTTTGGTGGACAAGCTGCCGGATGTAACAAATTTGCCCGCAGAAATCTCGGGCATTTATAGTTAGTACGCCAGCTGCCATGTTCACATGTCACTCTCTCTGTAGTATTTACCTCGTCGCACTATTTCACCCTTGAAGTGTGTGTGTGTGTGTGTGTGTACCTATGTGTGCCTGTGTGTCCATGCAAGCTTGCATGTGTGTGCATACCGTTTCCACTGATTTCCAAGCCTCATTGGTACATTTTGAACGGCTTTTACACGGCTCATGTGTTATGACATGTGACACGCAGAGGATCAAGTGCAGGAATCTGCACACCACACACTGATTTGGCTTGGTTTTATTTTTGCTGTCTTTTTTCTTTGATAATGCATGCTTTTTTTTGTTCCTGATCAGGAGACCAGTTGTGTGTGTGTGTGTATGTGTGTGTGTGTGTGTGGGAGATAAAGACACCAACCACGCCCACATGAGATGTAGGAATGGACATCACCCTTCCTGCAAGCTATTTGGACTCGGTTATTAAAACCATCTCATAGGTGTGTGGCTTGGTGTGCTTCTCTATAAAGGCAGCCCAGAACAACAGGTGGAGGAAAAAAAAAAAAAAAAATCCACATGAGAGAGATGCAGTGGTTACTGAGGGAGCTGATCTGAATCAAGCATACCGCATGTGCAAAGGAAAGTAAGCCCCAGTAGTGGAGAATCATTCCCTGGTTTGGCATGTTTTTAAATATTAGCCTCTTTAATTGAAGGATGGACTTTAAAACGAATTTTAAAAAAGTAATTAACGTGTGGATGAATGGACTGGGAATGTGCAAAAGCCTAATTATCTCTGAGGAAAATGGAATGGGATGCAAAAGGCACCCATTAGAAGCCAATGGTAATGTGAGATAGTATGAAGAGGGAGAAAGCCTGCAAAAGGAGGTGGACAGTGGGCATGCAAGTCATAGGACCTTCACGCATGAGACCTGAGCTTGATTTTTTTTTTTTTTTTATGCCTAAACTGAAACACATGACACATGAGAAAAGTGAGAAAGCCGGATGATCCTGGTGTCTCATCCCGACATCGGAGGGTTTCTTTCGATGCCGGTATCACACCAAGCTGAGGTGTTCGACAACCTGGGAATGAGAATGTGTTGATGGCTGAGACGCTACGCCACAAAACCAAGAACTTTGTCGAGAAATTTGTCAGAAATATGGACTATATCAGGACAAAATTGCACTTTTGGCTTTTTTCTTTTGATTAGCCCACCTCTCTGTGTCAAGAGCCCATCCAATCCGGCCTGCAGTGTTCCTGGGCCCTCAAAAGAAAATAAACGGTTGTTCAGACCTCCCTTCAGAGTTTGTGTCGCGGTTTCTCACCTGGTCACTCTGAGGTCTAATTTTACCCTGCATAGCAGCAGTTTTGTAACGCACGTCTGGTCAGCAACTCTCTGAAAATGGCTTTCCTCATATAAAGAGCTTCCTTACGTGACAAGCAGTTCAGCTCCAACTCCCATGTGCTCTATCCCAGTTTGTTTGTGTGCACCTTCTCTCAGAGCACAGATCACCTGCGGATAACAGGTTGATGCCATTACTTCAAAACATTCTTATTTTAGATTCTGTGCCCCCTACAAGGCTTGTGAGAAACAGGCCTCATGTCATGATTTATAATGCATGATTTCTTTTCTTTTTTCTTTTTTTTTTTTTTTTTTTTTAATATGGCTGAGGAAAGACTAAGAGATGCAAACTACTGCAATCAATAATGTAGGTGAAATATCAGCATGCATACGAGATATGGCAGTACCGGCGGACCACCTGAGGCTTTTTTTCTTGTCCTGAGGCTGGACTGTTGTAAACTAGCACAATCTTTTCTAGCACAGCATTGTCCCTAAACACTCTGCTTGCAGATACAGAAGGTCATTTTCTTTGTTTTTCTTATCTTTTCTTTGTTTTTATTCAAGCGTAATCAGTTTTAGAATTTGGTGCAAACAACACCATCTGGAACGCCAGTTC
The DNA here is from genome assembly GCF_902150065.1 of Myripristis murdjan. NCBI lineage: Eukaryota > Metazoa > Chordata > Actinopteri > Holocentriformes > Holocentridae > Myripristis > Myripristis murdjan. Next base: position 7,495,232 of record NC_043999.1, on the reverse strand, counting down.
ATGACATTTCCTGCAATGGATTTCCTCAAAATTGGACCGGGGGAACCTTTAAACCAAATAAATTTATTGACCCAAGAAATGTTCAGAATTAGCTTTTAAAAGAATGTGTCACCCTTAAAGGCCAAGACATGCCAATCAAAGAAATCCCAACAAACAAAAAGACAAATGCTGGTTTGGTGTCCCATGGCTGTTTGGATTTGTTTGATCATTGTGCCATTTGCAGTTAATTTTCAAATCATTTTAAGAAATCAGCCGACACTAGAATGCTCTCTGTTTGTTTGGTGTGCTGTACTTCTTTGAATGCGTGACAAAGACAAGCAGAGTTTTACAAGCAAGCCTTCGTTGATGACTTATATTCAAGTAACACCAACCATCTCTGATGCTTTTAAATGAGCAAACCGATATCAAAAGTTCAGTGTAAAAGGGTCTTGATTGTTATTCAGGAAAGTCCAAGTCTCTGGTATCTGGCCGTCTGCTAATTATGCCGCTCACGCTACGTGGCCAAGCATGACAGGATTTTCCGGAAGTGGTCTGTGTATAATACTTTCACAAAAATGCATGTTTGAGAAATAATGAGCACATGCCTGGATATCGGAGATGTGGATTATACTGCTTGACAAGTGTGAGCTTTTTAGATTTTTTTTTTTTTTTTTGCTGCCATTTTTCTGTCAAAGAGGCACAGACCCTTTTTTCCCCCACTGGGTCAGAGATTACTTGTGTTTTTTTGGAATAAAAGGTTACCACGAATGTTTGCAAGTAAAAAGTAAAATATCCCTTTAACTTACCCTTACCTTGTTGTTAATTAGAACCCATTTTGCTTAGGTTCCTTCCTTGTGTCTGGCATGGTTGACGCCACTGAAACAGCACTGCTTCTAACACATAATAGTTACATAGCTGTCCACTCCATCTAACTCCCCTGTTACCTCATGTTAGTGCAGAATTGATTTTGCATAACATACCTTTAGTCACTGAAAATAGCCCCTTTCTGCCAATACTGCACTCCTCAGAAATATGTCATGAAGTAAAAAGTGTTTTACAGGAAGTCATAAAGGGTATTGTTGCCTAAAGCTGTTGGCAAATGCACAGCTTCCTTCTCAGTGCTTTAGACTTTATGAAAGTCATCCAAAGCATTTTAAAGCAAGGTCAATTTTCTAAGGCTCAGACTGGCATTGTCAAACTGGGAATACTGAAGTGGCTCTGATGATACAGAAAACAGTTTGTGTGATCTACCTTTGTCACCTTCTTGGTTTTATGGTGTGTGGAAGGGAATATCTGCCAGACAACACTCAGGAGAGGCCAAAAAAAGCACCTGTGGTTTATCAGATCACAAAGCGTGAAGTTTATGTGGATATTTTGTTCCCAAATAATATCTACTAAGCCTATATGTCCAGTTTAGCATTTGTAAAAGCTTAGATGTGAAAATGACTACATGTAAAGGATATAACTAAGACCGGTATTCCTCAAAACTACCAAAAAGTATCTGTCAGTTTGTTTTCCTCCTTGATGAAAGTTGACGGGGATTAAAGATTTTCCTTTTATGTATTTGTCTATCTGAAAATAGGACTACACAAATTAGATTAACCAATTTCAACAAAATTCTGTCATATTATAAATAGACATATCATGCACCGCAATGGCTTGATCGCAAACGTTGGTAAATTTATCATATTTGCTTGTGACAATATGCCCACTCATCGGTAAGAATTAGATGGGGCCCAAAACTGGACCCTGTGGTACACCACATCTGCTGAGAGCGAGGTTGAATAGTGGATAGTGACTGAAAACATCCTGTTGGAACTGAACCTGAGGAAGTTGAACCAGAGATGAGTTTTATCCATGAGATAAACACACATTCTCAAAGTTTGCTATAAAAAAATAAGTTATCAACTCATCATATGCCAGGTGTATCGCTCTTTTACTGGACTACAGGCTAATCTATGTGTTCGGGAGATTCGGATGGTAATTATATTGTCAAATGCTTTTCTAGTACCAAAATAAATTACTATATGATTCAAATATAATACAGCCTGATAAAGCCTCTTGAGTTTTGCTTTTTCTTGTCGGATGTCATATGACTTTTGACAGCAACCGTGTTTCATAAAGAGCATGAATTAAAATAGCAAAATTACTTACTACTACTTACTACTTCTCTCTGTCTCTCTCTCTCTCTCTCTCTCTCTCTCTCTCTCTCTTTCTCTCTGTCTCTATTTCTCTCTCTCACACACACACACACCACTTGGTCTGTCGCTGCACACACACACTGACTTGCCCTGCCCCACCTCGCTCTGTCTCTGTCTGCTCTGTGTTTCAGTGACTTTCTTTGTCAGCAGTGTGTTGTTGTCTCACCCAGAAACACAACGCGTGTCCTGGATTTTTTCACCTGCGATCAGAGCGAACATCAGCACAATAGGGCAAAAAAAAAATATATAAATAAATAAGGCTGACAGGCTCCATAGTATACAAAGAGAGAGAGAGGAAGAGAGCAGCGGTGGTCGAACGAGGTAGACAGTGAATGAAGAGAGGGAGGGAAGTTGCAAGAGCAAACATTTTTCAAAGGTTTTGAATCATTACAACCTCGAGAGATTCTTTATCATACAGTCATAACAATGCACAATAAATATTAGGCTGATAGATCCAGTCGTGTGCGAGATTAGCTGGAGACAGATAAACACACACGCACACACACACACTTGACCAAATGCAATATCCCCTTCAAAGCTGCCAGCTGGTGGGGATAATAATAAAAACGAAACTGTCCGCGGCATCTTTGAGTAAAAAGTTACTCTGCAGAGCATGGTCTGAAATATAAAATGCTCAAACCAGATTTGAATGTCTCGAGGTGTATTTTGAGTCATAAAAGATATCAGTTGGGCTGAATCAAACTTTTTTTTTTTTTTTTTAAACTTCAGACCTTAACGAGGGGCTGAACTAGACATGTGCACTGGTCTGAAATTAGTGTCTGAGCCCCTCCCATACCTGAGCCAGGCCCGACCCAAATCGAGACCGACAGCTGCTGCTAATGATAGAGCCTGAACCCAACCTGAGCCTGAACTCAGAATATATGCTATTTAAAAAGCAATATGGCCTGTGTTTATTAATTTAGGACTGCCTGCCTTTCTTTTTCCCTTGGTAGAACACCTACACGTGTACATGCCTGCAGAACTCTAAACTCTACAATATAAATGTTGGTTTGACTCGATTTTCAGCAGGTTGTTCACATTCGGTGGCAAAAGCTCATGTGTAAAATCAACGCCTGACATAGAAAGCCTCTTCCTAATCCCAACACCAGCCCTCACCTCTTCTCCCGACTGACAGACAGTGTCAGGGCTGATTTTACACATGAAGGTTTCAATCTGCTGTACAGAGTAGAAGGTTTTCAGGTTTGGCATGAACATCATCTGGTCTCTGGTCAAGATTCAACATTTCATCAGTTAGTGACGTTGTTGTTGTTGTTTGTTCTTGAATCAGAAGATTGCCTCCTCTTTTCCCAGCTGATGCCCCACTGTTGTCATTTTGCCTTCACACTGCCAGCCATGCTTATACAAAAATGAGATGTGGGTTCTCTGACTGCCTCTTAAAAAGGTTGTGGGAGTTCTTTTCTTGCAAATGAAATGAATGAATTTCCTGAGAGAATTCCTTGTAGCTCGTTAATATAGTGCAAAAAAATGTATTGTGAAAGATCACAGAGCACTTTCTGTTGTGATTTGGGACTTTGTGCTTGAGGATCTCCCTCTGGGCCTGGGTTCTTTGGGGAACATTTTAAACTGTGTGCTATCTTCATCCTCTGATATCCTTTCTGGTATTCCACTACTGCCTGTCTTTTTTTATTTGCTTAACTTGCTTCAGCTGTTTTAACTTCTTTATTTTTCTGCAGCTGAGGAAGATCTTGAGTGGCTGGCTATGGCGTCACTGCCAGAGTTAATCTTGAACTGGGTTTGGGAAAGGGTGCATGATTACACCTGAGCCAAAAAAATATGGTTTAGTGGGTACCGTCACATGGACAGCAAACATTCATTGCTCTTCAGTGAAGTATTTGAGGTTCTTAAATAGCAGAGAAATCAAAGCACAATAAAAAAAAATCATGTGAAATTTAAACACTAATTTACCCTCTCATCAGCTAATACCAACTGATTAATGTAATGGTAATTGCTATGGCCAGCTTGTAATGAAACAAGACCTAACAAACCACCTTGACCTCAGTTTTCATATTTATTCAGTGTATGGAAACAATTATGTAGCCACCTTCATGCATATGGCAAGGTAACTAGCTGCATTACCAGTCAGCAAAATAAACCACAATATTATCACCAATACCACCATATAATACATATGCTTGGTTAATTAGTTAATTAGTTAGGGGCAGGACAAACTGTGCATGAGTGGCTGCTGAATTACATTAGAATAAAAATAGCAGCATGCAAATAGGATAGGACAGGTTCCTTACCTGTCCTCCAAAGGTGTTATTGGTGTCCATATCACATATCCATATCTTCCTTGGTATCACACAGATCTAATTTCCCACTTTGAAATCCATGAGCCGCCAACGTGTGACAGCTAGCTTCCTGCTAACCTCATGGAACAGACAACGGGGTAATGCAGCCCAGAGGAGGGATTTGATTTGATGTCACCTGTGAAACGTCCAAAATATTGTACAGGACTTCAGTTTGATTGCTCCAGGCCTCCGAAGTTTGCTGCAGTCTTGACTAAAATGTTTCAAAACTTGCTTGCATAGAAAGTACGTTCTTGCAAATGGACAAATAAATCAATTAAGTCCACAAAGGCAATATTTATATTCATATTGGTAGTGGGAGGATAAGTGAATTTTCGGAAAGTTTGAAGGACTTTTCAATCTTTTGCAGCTGCTTCAGTCGCTATTGTTGAGTCCGCCTTTCTCGGGATGGAGTGCTCACTCATCACTGGTTTGAGTTTTTTATTCATCACTGTTTGTGTGAAAAGAAAATCTCACACCAGTAACCATAGCCTTGTCTGTTGCAGCCCCAGTTTGTGATTTAGATTGAGAGCAACACTGCATTTTTACATAATCTTTTACATAATCTTGCCTAGAGAATTTCAGAACAACCTTTACAGATTCAATCAAATTGAAATTGAAAACAGTTAATCTAGCAAATGGAGTGGAAGACCTCACAATCCCATGACCTCAAGCACATAATCCATCTTAAACTGGAAAGAACAAGTTTGTGTTTGCCTTCCTGAGGAGTTTTGCTCCTTCAAATATACCTTTGAGGGAAAAAATAAAAAATAAAAAATATCCTCAAGCAAAACTGGGTGTTGATTCCCATTTTTTGTCTTTTTCACTGATTGCTTGATGCCAGTTTTAAGTTCTATAGTTTGATCAGGGTCCTAAAACGTAGTCACTGCTTTGACGTCCAAATCAAGTACATTTTTGAGACAGGCCCACATGCATTTCTCTAGACTAAAAGTACAAAAAACAGCATATGCAAAACTCTGCCCTGGACAGAAAAGATTCAAGACCGCACATCCAGCTCTGCTACGACTGATGAGCAGCTGTGGACTGATTTCCAACTGTCTGTCTCCTCTTCAAGCAGCTGGCTTCCAAACAGCAACCGGAAGGAAGCAGAAAACATTTCAGGAATCATAACTAAACAATAATGTGCGTATACATATGGCAGTCAAGGCTGAGAGCAAATTCCGATCGCAAACTTGCCCGGAAGAAAGAAAGTCTGTTAGAATTCATTATTCCTTGTGTTGTTGTGAATATAATGGATTATGGTCCTGTAGGTAAATGGTGAAATGGTATAGAAGTCTACAAGAATGCTGCAGTGGTTCTTGAGGAATAATTTGCAACCATGTAGACTGAAGTTTTAACAACCATGGACAGCACAAGCTCACTGAAGAAAGAGATATTTTTGAAAGTGCAACACACCGGCTGCATATTTGTAGTTCGGCTCCAACTTCAATTTCATATCTCCATCAAAACGAGGGCTCTCACTGTATTTGTGATGGCCGCAATCTTTGAGCCATTCTCGCAGCTAAAAGGAGATTTCACCGTTAACAAAATGACTGAGATGACATTCAGAACTTTACATGGAATTTTCATAACCGCAAAAATACTGCTCTGGCAATTTTTGTGGTGCTAGCAATCCTGGAGCCACTCTTCCAGGTTAAAAGAGATTTCAACGCACTACTGGCTAGTAGTTACGGACGTGGGTTGAACATTAAAAACAGGAGGCAGCCATTTCCCTTAGGAAAGGAAAATTACTCCTGAGCACAAAGGGAATGCATCAATGGCATGGCATACTGCCTAGTTTGTTATAATTACAAGCAAAAGCAGTTCTGAATAGGCATCTTAATGACTAAACAAATTGTTGCATATTTCAAACCCATCTGGATAATTTTCTTAGGGAAAACGTAATTGCTGTTTAGAAATGGTGAATGCTATCTTTGTTGTGGTGAGCGCGTGCTCACTCACTCACTCACTCACTCACTCTCTCTCACGCACTCTCTCACACACACACACACACACACATCCAAGATGATTATGTAGGCAGTGCATAATGGCATTTCTTGCCGCTACCAGTGGAATGTTACTGTCACGCTTAATAAGATGCACATGTGCACTAAAAGGGGAGCGCCGCTGATTGTCAGCTTTCAATTAGCCACTACCTCTAACGAACAGAAGTGGCTTTTTCCCCGCCATGTAATGTGTGATGTCACCCTGTCAGGTGATGACCTTGTCAGGATGGAGAAGGTCAATACCCACCGAGGATTTGTGAGGATCACGGTTTGTACTGTATCTGTACTTCAAACATGGCAACGGCACTTTGAGAAAGAGTTCCTCTATTTAAAAGAAGATCACCGGTACAGTATCTGCTCTTAGTAATCTTACTTGCTATCAGTTGTTCTTGATTATATCTCAGATTGCATCTTGGAAGCTGCATTAGATATGATTAGGGTCTGTCGGTCTGCCTGCATGTCAGAGGACCTCTTTCACAGCGGCTGTAATAGCAGGGTACACACAGGTGGCACTGATGATGTTAATTAAGGTTCAGTTCCATTTAGGTGCCGCAGAGCCACGGGCCCCGGCGCTGTGCACTCTACCTCGCCGCTGAATGTCATCAGCGACACCTGTGTTTACCCCACTGTTTCATGTCAAAAACCGTCTGTCTGTGTCTCTAAGCCTGTCTGTCAGTCGGTGTGTTACGTTCGGCTTGACGGTTGACTTGAATTGTCCTGGGAACCGCACCGAGCTGGACGCGATCCGATCTTCTTATGAATAAACAATCTTTGAAAAAACACGCTATCCCACTGTCTTCAACTGCATTTAATAGGTTGCACGCTACAAATTCGCCCTCAGCCAGCTTCCAAGATGATGTGCCACAATGCATCTAGAACATAGCACCCATTCCACAGCCACCATCCATCTCTTTAGTTAGTATTTGGCGCCATCTGCTGGAAGATTGAGATCACAGCCACAGTGCTGGAATATTGTGAATATATCTCACCATGCTCATACATAATTTCATTCTGCAAATCTGATGCACCAACATAAAATAATTTGCAACAAAATACTGGATCTTTTTAAGCCATAAATCGAAATAAATAAAATGTTAGAAACAGGATGGTTCATATCCTGATCTATTCAGTAATTCTGGTGCAGATGTACATAACACCTGCGAGTTTTATTTGCTTATATTATCTGTGTCCACCTGGTTAACCACATGATGTTTGGTTAGTATGTGAATAATTTTAATGACCCTGTTTTACATCTACAGGGATAAATACAGGATGTGGGCTGCCTGGTTGAAAAAAATACTCGGCTCTCATCAGTAGAGGGCAGCATACTTCATTTAATACGGCTCTTGCAGGCTGTACAAAATGTTTTGCTGTTACACACCAGCTCCTATGCACTGTGTTCAAGCAGTTGTGAAGATGATTTCAAGGTGACTGCAGGTTTCATCAAGTTAAATTCAAAATATTTTAAGCCTTCTTCGGTGCCAATTAAACTATATTTTTGACCAATGTTGCTCTGATTTTTTTTTTTAGAAGTTTAAGGTCAGTAGATTCCACTGAGAAACAGCACTTTAAGACCTCGGAGGTGATATTTAAGAGTTAACGTCTGCCTCTCTAGGTATTTAAATCCCGTTAAGACTCTGAATTCAGATCATCTGAGCAACTGCAGACGCCCTGCAGCTAAGCATGGCATTTTAAAATGTGAAGGAGTATTGTGAGAGTCCGAGTCCACACTGAAGGCATAATAAAGACAGAGTGTAGCTCATGCAACAAGGAACATTATGAGAAATCGAGGCTAGAAACCTTTCTCATATCCTCTGTGCCTCTTTAGTGGAACTGTTGATGAGCTGTAGCTGAAATTATTGGCAGATGTGATCAAGATCAAACGGTGAGGACTGAAGGATTTCCTCCAAAAGTATATAACCATTGTTAAAATAAATAAATAAATTTAAAAAAATAAAAATAAAAATAAATATATCAGAAAATTAATAAAATATTTTGGAAAAAAATACAAGAAAAAATTACAAAAATAAATTGAAAATTACATGTAAAAACAATTACAAGAAAATTAATTTTAATCATTGTGATAATATATGTAAAATCAAATTACAATAACAAAGGAAGTTATCAAAAAAATAATTAATCATTTAATTACTTAAAAAATACTTTTGTTCAGGTGGTGGAAATACATGTTTCAAAATAAAACCCAGTTTATGGGCTCCTGATCTTCCAAGGGTTTATGAACAAAAAAAAAAAAAAAAAAAAAAAAAAAAGGTGGGGGTGGGAGCGTGAGTCATGGTCATTTTTGAAGGATAGTGGGGAAGTGAGGTCATTAGCTCACACAATGAGAGCACATAAATGATAAATGGCAATGCATTTACATATTGCATCTTGCAGAGGTATTCAATCATGAGCCTCAACAAAGACAATGCTGTTTTTCTGTAACATAGTGTTTTGGTCATTGCACTGCTATGTGCTGTCACGGCTGTACTGTTGCATAGCTGCATAAGTGGAGTTCTTTTTCTCTACTGACATTGATCTAATCTACAGCATATCCATACTCCAGTGCATTCCCACGCCACTCAGAAAGCTTTTCAGTCACCTAACAATGACAAAACATGCACAGAACAAATAACAGTCCATTCTGGAATTCCTTGTAATTGTTATGTATGGCAGTTGCATTGCGAGTTGCGCCGTCGAGCCTTTACGATCGCGGATATTTCATTTTCACGTGGCGCGGCTGACACGCTGCCATATATCCTTTGAAGGGATGATTGCACTTCCTGATTTAGACTTGTCCTTGCTTTCACCCTGCTCACGTAGAGTGGAAACAACTCCAAACAAAAGACTTGAGTGCCCACTTCTGTCAGAAAACAAGTGTATGAAGCCTACGGGAAATGTCAGCTTCCATCTTTGCCTCCCTGCCTCTGCCTGAGCTGCCTCTCCCCGAGCCTCCCTGCCTCCGTGCCTCCTGCCCCCTTCCTCCAACACTCCCGCCATTAAAACTAAATTAGATAATGAAATGACTGACTGACCTCCCACTCGCCATCCTCCCATCCTCTCAAAACACATTTTTCAAAAACACATTCTCCATAAGTTTGTAACCTTGCTGCATAAAATATAGAATAGTTTTGCATAGACCACTGCCCGCCGGGCTTTTAAACGCGAGTTTTGCAGTGCCAGCATTTGACAGATTACAAAATGTTGATACCACCCCCTTTAGATAATCTGTGTGACGGCAGCCCCTGGCTTTTGTGCGCGGAGTGTGTTCCAGAGGTCAGCTCAGATCTCATCTTCTATTTCCTACGTTCGTTAAGCTTCATTCTCCTAAGTGTGTCCAAATAGGGTAATTCTGTGTTCAATTAAGCAGGGCAGACACAGGACATTCAACACAATGTCAATGTGATGCTGCTGGAGAGTGAGCTATCAATTTGATCGACAGTCAAAGAGGTGGATAATAAGCTGTTGTACGTCCCCTGATTCTGCACCACCCCAAGGCCATTCCAGCAATTGAATTACACCGGTGCCCCGCTAAGTCGCAGCTGATAGGCCCTCATGCATCGCAAAAAAGCCACCCTCCATCCTTCGGTCTGTGTTGTATAATTGTGCGGCTGTCTGTAGCTATCATGGCGCTGTCTTCCTACCAGCCACGGCCATGAAGCCAGAATGAAGGGACCCGCTAGGCCACACAAAGCACTGCAGTTGTCCTTAGGCAAGCGGCCAGTGAGAGAGAAGAGAGTGAGAGAGACACAGAGAGAGAGAGAGAGAGAGAGAAAGGGGGGGGGAGTAGAGGGTTAGGGGGATGGGGTGATTCTGCTGTGCACAGCGAGCCAAATATCCCTGGGCCACAAGCCAAGTGGCCAGTCACAGGGATGGCATGCCAAGAGAATGCCATCCGGCCAGGTTGCACAGCCAGATAAAAAGCTCCGCTGGTCGCCTGTAGCTCAACACAGACGTCCCATAGTATAACAGTGTGTGTGTGTTATCCTCTCTTCTCCTCGCCTTTCTTCTCCTCCGTCTCTCTCTCTCTCTCTCTCTCACTCTCTCAGCCTTTGACTTGGAACGAAGACACTGAAGTGAGTCGCTTTTCCACCGGCGCGCGGGTTCACATCGATGGAGCCGCACCGCTGCGACTGAGAGGAAAATCCATCCCAAAAACAGAATATTCCTGTGATCGTAGATGGTTCAGTCAACATTTGACAGCATAAGTAAGTTTATCCCAAGGTTAGCAGCAAGACAAACAAGACATGCAGCTTTGATTTTGTTTAGAGACAAAGCCCCGAGCCTCTTTGCTGCCGTTTTAAACTTCTAGCTAGTACTGCTCGGAAAAAAAAAAAAAAAAAAAAGTTCATGTCAAGTTGAGCTCAGCAGATAGATACTGTAGATTAAGATTAACATTTAAAGGGATAGTCTGGATTTAGTGGTAGTGGTGTTAAGTTCCTCACTGCTAATGCAACCAGTGCATGGTTATAAAGCTCCTGTGGCGCGATCCAGTGGCTGAACACAACATGCACAAATATTTCATCCATCAGCCACAGAAAACAGTGTATTTTTTTGTACGAATGATGGCATATTTTTCACTCAAAGGCTCAAAACAGTGCAGTGAAGAATGCAGCAGTTTTAATAAACACTGGAGCCTGTTAGCATATCACAGGGGTATTTAATTAAAATTTTAGGAGGTCTGGTTTCTCCCCAGCAAAGGTCCAAGCCATCATATCTAACTTTTCTTGTGATTTGTGAGACTTCTATGGATGTGGTATTGAGGGTCTACATGTGTGTAAGTGTGTGTGTATATATATATACTTACAAAATGTAATAAAGCACAATTCAAAATAAGTACCTTTCCCAGCCATTCTCATATTAGTCACACTGTGAGAGTAAGAAAAAAATAAATAAGCAGGCCTGCTCACAAATAAGTATCAAAATGAGTTTTCCTTAAAAATAGAGAGGAAAATAAAATAGTGCTGCACTTCAACAAGACTGGCTCTTTATCCTGAGCATCTATCAATCAATCTGCCGGTAACATGAAGTGCCTGTTGCAAAACACAGCAGCTTTACTGGATGGAAAGCAAAGTGGTTATTTTTGAACAAATACAAATTTGTCTTTGGCATTTTCATCTTTATTTTTCTCCTACTTTTGCTTGTATCTCTCAGTGAATATGAGCGCTTCTTGTTGTACTGTCGAGATGGTTGAGTGATTTTGAATAATGCACCGGATTGGACGAGACACGGAGATACAGGAGCCACGACAAACCACAACACTATAAAAAGTTTCCAAAGGCATCGTGATACGTATTCAGCACGTTTAAAATTCCCATAACCCACTATCACTGCCGTTATTACGTCAATCAAGGACATAACGTTTGCATATATTCATTCTAAAGCAGTCATGGTAGCTCGTTACATAGAAATGTTCACGCGATGTGACGCTCTGTGGGGTTTTTCTCCAAGAGAGGATAAATAGATAAAACAAAACATGAAAAACTACATTAAAAATTAATTTACAAGGTTACCCCTGTATCCTTGTATATTCAGTGTGAGAGGGCAGACTCCAGCTGGGGCCCATTTCATTACAACCACATCTGTTTTTAACTATAACTCGTGCTGCTATGCTATCTATATGGTAAACACCTTTAACCCTTTCTAACCCTTGATAGGAGGTTGGAGGCTGCGGTTTTAGCCGTGACACCATAATGACTTTCTTGGGTGTCAAAATAACCTTTTTTTTTTTTTTTTCCACCACCATCCTTGCTTTTTCAGAATAGGTAGAAGGAGGCAGATGAGTTCCAGGAGTCGGAGCATGTCAGGGAGCCCTGTGAGGGTGACAGGGGAGCAGCGGGAGGGTGACATGACACAATGTGGAATGACAGAGAGGTGACAAAAGGGAGGCGGTAGGGTGTCAGAGCAGGCATGACACCAGAGGCACCCGCCGTATTCCTTGCTAAGGGGGTCACCTTCGCCGCTCATGAGCCTGGTTTTTCCAAAATGCACCAATCTGTTTTCCCGCGCCGAAAGGAGCACTCGAAATGGCGCCACATCAACAGGAAGTAGCTTCTGTTTCTCTCAATATGGTCAAAATCTTGCCTCAACTTCTCATTTAAGTTACCTTTCCATGAGGTAAGAAGATAAAAATTAGGCTTCGGCCTGTACTGCTACCTTTCCATCCGTAGTCGATATTTTCTACAATACTGCAATACCTTAACGCGGCAATATCGTGATAATAAACTTTGGATATCGCGAGAATGCTGCATACCACCCACTCTATTGCCATAACTCGTTCCACAAAATTGTATGAGTCTGTGTTGTGCTGATGGTGGTCTGGTCAAGGGTTGCCACCGGCTCGCTCTCTGGCTGGCAAGCTTACTCATTAAATATAATGAGAGGACTCTGGGCAGCAATAATATAATACTTTCATTTTCAAGGAAGCAACCCACCTTTGTCATTGCTGTAACCCATTGCTGCATTTTACCCAGGGGGCCACTTGATGACTCCTTGTAGCAACTGCTAATATAATAACTGCCAGATAATGTAATAAAATGTCCTTTTAAAAGGGGTTAAAAATAGGATAAAGCCTATTAATGCAACTGGATAATGCAATGGCATCACATTATTATAGTAACTGTCAATAATTTTAACTATCAGCCATTATTAATAGTTATTACGCTGTTACCGAATGCGAAGGGGTGGGGTCGCGACCCTAATAAGGATGAGCGGTGGGAAAATTAATGATCAATACTACGATTACATCACGAGTTACACCTCTTATAAAATAATCATGACGGACTGATGCAGAGGAATAATGTGATATTATTATATGGCGATTTATTACACTGACATGCTCCGCTCATTTAGGGAGACGTTTATGCTATAGTTTAAAGTCATTTCATAATCAGACGGCTATTACTTTATACACTGATAAAGAACTCAACAAGAATTCATAATTACCCGTCCTATGTCTCTTTATATTACCGCCGGCTTCTCATCATAAAGCACTTGAAAAGACTGAATGGTAGCAGGAAGCACACAACCAGCAATAGATATCATACTTAGGATGCAGGATTTACATATTTTGTCATATCTACAATTAAGCGCACCGTCTATTATTCATGTATTGAGGCACATTAGACCTTTTCTGCAGCTCTGTATAAGGATAGCAGAGGTGCATTGAACTTACATATTAGAAGGAGCCCTGACATCCCCTGTGGAAGCTTGATATTACATGTGCAAGTGTCATTTTCCTCATTTCTTATTCATCTGTCACCTAACAGACGAGATTACACGAGGACACTTCCCGCCGCCGTGTCCTACGGATGTGAGCGTGCACCATCGCGAGGTGAGCAGCGTGAGGTGAAATTCTTCCCTCAGCCATCGTCCACATTTCTCTGGACCATGTTTAAAATAGACCCGACAAAGTGTACTTAACTTTCAGTATTTGATTAATACCGCTGCGAGCTCTCTCCCTCATACTAATGCAGTTTGAAATTTAACCAGAGTGCTCATTTAGAGCAGTCACTTCAAGAGCGCTCACTCCATGTGTTGAATGTTGAATGCATCCCGGTCTGAATAAGTAAGAATGTCCTAAATTACTACTCCAGATTCAGCTGCATGAATAACTCTTTTTCATTTGTACTTGTAATTTGCTTGTTAACCACGTGACCATTAAATTTTTGTGATCCATGGGACCCGGCGGCGGTTTTCCCCCGGGAGTTTCGGGGCGTCGAGTGCCGTAACTCTGACCGGATTTGCCGGGTTGTGGGCCATTAATCTGGGTTTACATGTACTCTCATGAGGAAAGTAACTCCCTGCTCCTGTGACTGGTCAGGAGTGATCTAAGCCTGAAACATCATTGATCCAGGCCACAATTATTTCAGGAAAGTAAGTGGAAAGCCACGGCGGCCCTGTGAGTTCAAGTGATGAGCTCTGTTCCCTTTTCAATTTAAACAGGAACAACAGAGCTTAATAAAAGGATCCTAATCTTTTTTTTTTTTTTTTTTTTTCTTTGTTTGTGCAAGTGAGCACACCAACATAAAAATGTGAATGGGGAAAAAATAGGAAAAGCTCGATTTTATTTACCTATAACCCAGGAGAAAATCAAAGGGGAAAGCTCATTCAATATCACAAAAACATACAGACCCCAATATTCTATTTATAAGCATTATTGTTTTATATTTGTCTATGTTTGCTTTTTTTCCATATGGGCAACAAGTGAATATGAATGAAGAGGAAATAAACAGTTCGTGCAGCTGGATGCAGGTCATTCAATAACTGCACTAAGTTGCATTTGGCTAAATGACATCCATGATGGAAAATTTCCCTTACACAGCTAAATGTGTGTTTACCAGCATGACCTCCAGCGGTGCACTAAAGGGCAGAGCGGATAGAGGACAGTTGTCTGTTGTTTCACTGGAAGCTGTCCTGCACCATGACGGGTGCCAGCTTGGCTAGGCCTTGTCAATACAACTCATATGCTTCATATTTATAACCTCCTCTGCCTTTTTTTTTTTTTTTTTTTACCCTAAGAGCCTGTGATGCATTATTTATGCTGCCAAGACAATATATTGGATTTTGCACTGACACTTCAATAAGATCTTGCCTGTCCAAACTAACGACAGCTACGGCGAATCATAACATCTGTTTACACATGTCCGGTTTCAATTTAAACCACACTTTGATACATTACACTATAATGCAACACCATTTAGAGAGTGACAGACTGACATGCGGCGGCGTCAACCTCTCTCCAATGGATTCCAGCGCTGCGCGTCCCGAACCTTGATTTCCTCATTGTCCTGCGTCATGTTTAACATTAAGGGCCCATGAATTTTTAATCGCAAACATGTTAGGGGAGTTGGGGCTCACTGCTGGCCAAGTGCTATCTTTAGCGCACAGCTCAGCCAGAGAGGCAGGGAGGTTGGAGGAAAGTAATATGACCTTAATGTGTCAGACCCAAAGACCTCGCCTGGCTCAGCGCCTGTCAATATTACATCAGGATCAGCACTTTTGAAACAGCAAAGAGCCTCCGCACCTGAATCTCTGCAGCACGAGACACAGCGCTGCTCTCTCTCTCTCTCTCTCTCTCAGTCTCTGAGTCTTTACAACCACTACATGATATTTGCCACTGCTGTGATGCTATTCCAAGTGGCTGAAGAATTATTGTATGTCTGTTTCAGGCTCGACATGATAAGACGTTGTCAATAGAGGATATATTGTGAGCAGGAGACAAAGTAAGTCAGGGGATATACAGCTTGGCACATGCAATACATCATGTCCCAGTTATCTCTATCCACGTGGAATTGCTTGTTGGATATTAAGCTGGAGCAACAATTTTTAGATACTGAGGGTACGGTATATGTTTAAGGTTTGACCTTGTTTGAGTTTCAGGTCTGTTCCTTTAATGCATATGTTATCTCATGGAGTAATCGCAACATGAGCGATCCGGCCGCCTCTATTTTCATGGAGATGAGATGTAGCCAATCTGGAGCCGCGTCTTCATTTGCAAACCCTCTGACACACATGGACAGATCATGAATGCTAATGGTCTTATCGCCAAGGTATCGGCAAGGTGCCGTTGTTTCTTGGATTCTTATCAACCAAACAATATCTGTTTTTTTTTTAGTATGCACAAAAAGCATCAGATGAAAATCTTGCAATATTTATGTGCGTGCAAAAAGTTTGGAGATTCTTACAATGAGGATTACTGACTGCGGTCCACCCAGAGAGTCACAGTCCTTGATTTAGATTATTAAAGTATCTCTAAAACCGTTTTTTTTTTTGTATGTTTTTGGACAGGTCTGGGCATTGTGAAAGAGTTATATCACAGGAATCCAAATTTTCCACCATTTATATGCATGAATGCTCAAAGATGTTTAATGAAGACTGTTCAAATTTGATTTTGTCTGAGTGGTTAAATTTATTGTTGGGTCATTTTCAGAAAAAAAAACAAAAAACAAAAAAAACAGATCTATTTGTTTTGGACAAAATCCAATTAATACATCACAGCTGAAATCCTTGCAATCAGTCCGGTTTGCAGCATTTGGACTAGAAAGCCTCCACTCAGCAGGTTTACCTAATTGAAATTAAGTAGAGCACCGTTGGACAATCAGCCTCCACTATTGTGACTGTGGAGCTCATGAGGACTTGGCCTTCAGATTCTTTCAAAAATAGCTTTTTAAGGTAAACCACTTCCCGCTGAAGGGCATTATTCTCATCTTGGGCCTCGGTAAATTTGAAAACAAAATGTTGCAATGCAAACTGAATAAGGTGAGAGCTATGGGTTTTGTCAGTGTGAATGAATGCCTATATTACAGCCATGCAAGTATGAGCATTTACCAAGCAGCTTTATTAATAGGGACGTAAAAGCTGTGCTGGAATAAAGCTCCGCGAGTCTGTAGCAAAGATGCCTGCAGCAGCAATACCCCCCTCCCTGCTCCGTATTAAAACAAATAACATCTGCTTCTGTTAACACCACCTTCACTGCAGCTGTGTTGATTTCCCATAATCCCCAAAGAATATGAACCCACACCGGTAATGCCTCCACAACTGTCATAACTGTTTCATCAACAGAAAAAGCGCTTGTTTGCACCCAGCCCTGCTCTTTTATTACAAATGACATCAGCAATGCTTTACTGCCTCCAATATGGCAACAGGTTATATCCTTTTTTTTTTGTTATGTTGCTGCAGTCTCATTAGGTGGTGGACAGCCTGCTATATCTAATTGGTTATGTTCCAAATGAAAACAAACAAATACTGATATAAAAACCGAGCTGACTGCTGCAGAAGATTACACAGTCAAAAGACTAAAGTCAAATAGCTCCCATAACGTACCAGTGATGGTATCCACCGGGAGATGCATGAGAATAATTAGGTTCTCTGAAAAAAAATAAAAAAAAAAATAAGACAAGACAGGGGCTTAAATTGGAAAATGTGCCCACACAGAGCTGACCAAACCTTACAAAAGAAGCAAAAGCGTTGCTCTTGGAAGAGGCTAAAAGACACGCTCTGTCCGGCAGCAACTCTCGGCTGACCTACATTTACATTTAGCTGATGCTCTTATCCAGAGCAACTCACACTGAGCACAATAGCAGACTAAGCCTAACGTCCTGGACTGCCAACGTTGCAAGCGACCAATAGCGAGGAGAGCAGGGGTCAAAGCCACAAGACCCTATTAGAGGAGAATACATTTTTTTTTTAAGCGTCAAAGGGAATTTGCCTCATACATAAGGAGGCCCATTAGTGCCCAAAAACAGACAGCGCATATTCATCCATTTGTTACATAAATAATACAGTAGCTCACGTTGAAATCACAGCACAGAAGAGACGTATTGACAACTTAAACAGAAGCTGAACCCGGCGTGAACTCCCCTGCTTAGCTCAGGTATCCCACTTCTCGGTTATCCTTAGAAGCAGACATGATAATGAGCAAAATGGTATTTCTGTAAGACAGTTAACCATGTAGAGCTGGAAAGATAAGTGCTATAAGATTGGACTGCTGCCAATATTCTGTGATAAAAATAAATAAAGAAAGAAAGAAAATGATTTCATAAGTAGATCGCTACTAGCAAGGCTCAAAGAGCTTTTGTATTCTGCAACTCGTGCCTTAAACACTGGAAGACAAGTAAAAACAGTTCAGATTCAATTAAACATGAAGGGCAAATGGCACCCTATTCATCCAATTTACATCCCAAATGAAATACTCACACTTGAGAGTATACTTCCCTTCTAGTTTTCTAGTTTTTTTTTTTTTTTTTTTAGGAATTTGTTTTTTCTTCATGAAATTAAAATCTCAGTTTACATTTTTTTTCAGACACGAAAGATGTCGACATGTATTTTGCCACACACCAGCAGGTTTCCATTTATTCTGATGCATTTCTCGAAGGGGTGCACTATTTCTAATTCCTGACAAGATACATCCCGATCCATATCTGCTGTTCCATGTCCATCCGTATGTGCCTACCTCCATGTGGAGCATTTTATGCTGTAAGAAGTGTATATGTTATCTGATTGCCTTAGGGGATCCTTAATATTTGGCTCAATCTTGGTTCACTTACCTGAACCAGCAAGGTTACGAGACTCTGACCTCCATTTCTACAATCTCTGAACCATTTGGATTTCGCCATCCCCATCTGGCTGCAATAGCTTCTTGGAATTCACTGCCGTCTGTGTTCAACATCGAAATAATTTAATGTGAGGGAATTCTAGCAAAGCTAACCTCTGATAAACTCCCCCTTTTCATTCCTGACCCGTTAAGTATGAAATATTCTCTGCATCAGATATGATAAACTACACTGGCTTACCAGAACATCCAACTTCAAAATATTACCATAATTTCTCTCCTCTCAAATGGCAGGGCCATGTTTAAAAAAGTGAGGTGGGAAATATGACTGTTTTGTGATGCAGACTGCTGATTACACCTCACCGAGCATTCGCTTTATATTTGCGATGCACTTCTGTGCCTCAACAAGCAGTGAGTTCCCAGAGCTCTGAGTAAATTGGACAATCAGGAATGGTATTTGATGGCATTGAGACTGGAGATGAAAGGAAGGACACTTCAGTTATCAACAGGATAATGGGGCTGCTGCCTCTCACTTTGTGTCCAATGAAATGGGACTCAGTTAATTATCCTTGCCATTAATTAGGCCATCCTATCAAGGAGAAAGTGGTTACTCTTCATTGACAATATACCGTATTATATTGAATTATTGCCCTAAAGAAATAGCTTCTCTGTATTCACAATGGGCTACCCTTTTAATGTGCAGGGGCCAGCTGAGACAGGGGTGGCCCCACAAAGAAGACGACAGAAACAAAGCCATCTTTTAGACCATATGTGCTTTTAAGCATCCTAATCTGAAATGCTGAATGTATCAATTATGGGCATTTATGCGTAATTGCACAAGGAATGCCATTTGGAGAAATCAGAGAAATGCCATTACAGTAAAGAGGGCTTCCTAATGGATTTCAAGGTGTTGTGTTGCTTCGAGGGTGGCGCGCAGAGGTGGCAAAAGTACTGACATTCTGTACTTAAGTAGAAGTAAAGATACTTGTGTGAGAAAAGACTCTGGTAAAAGTAGAAGTACCAATTCAACTTCTTTACTCAAGTAAAAGTAAGAAAGTACAGGCTCTGAAATGTACTTAAGTACAAAAGTAAAAAGTAAAAATTATTATTATTATTTTTTTTTTTTTTTACCATTAATGATACATATACCTTTTTGATAACTTTTTGATGAAAAAAAAGTTCAGGGCACACAAAACAGGAACATTTCCTCTTTTATTAACAACCTGCAAAGTGCTGGTACAGAGAGAATGAAAATCACGCAACATTCTAGTGTAGCTGCAAGCCCAGTTTCACACAATAATCAAGACTGAACTGACCAGAGGTCTTGAATGAGTACCTTGATAACAGCTTTGGTACTCTCAATACTTAATATACTTAACGTATATGACTTTTAACAGATTTTTTCTTGCTTCTCCGACTCTGTTTTGTTGTCGGCTAACGTTATCTTCCCTGGCAACTGTCTTCCTCCATGTCTCCAGATTTCTCTATATGGTTTTCTTTTTCTTAACTGCTCTCATGCCCCGCGCCCTCTCTCCCTTTCCCTCTCTGTGCAGGGTTTCCTCCAGGATTTTTTGAAACTGTGGGGGAGGGCTTCAGCATTAATGTTAATAATTTTTACCACAGATCTTTTGTAGCACAGAGGAGATATGCTGCTCAAACACTCAGTATGTAGTGTTGGTGTATGTTTATGAGTTGTAGAACATAATAAATTATCTTGAAGGAGTAGATGTTGACTCCAATAATTTAAAAATATGTTAAATTATTATTTGTTTTAAAAATGTAAATTACTTATCAAACAGACCTAACAATTCAACTACCAATGAATGAGCAGTAGTATGCATGTGATAACACAGATTGTTTTTGAAAAATTAGCCAAAGTGATACTGCTTCTCTGAATAGACAAGCTAAGCCAGTGTGCTGCTGTTAGCCAGTGAAAATACAGCGGAGTGGCAACTCTTTGCTTTGTTTCACAATCTATGTCAGTGCGCTGCTGTAGCCTGGAAAGTTTCTCTGCCTTTTGGACTCGTACGGTGCCGGTGCAGGTGTTGTAATGTTTTTCTTGGTGGTAACGAGCCCGCCCGCCCCCACCAAAAAGAGAGAGAGAGGGAGAGAGAAGTAACGAGCCTGTTTTGACAATGTAAGGAGTAGAAAGTACAGATATTTGTGTTCAAATGTAGGGAGTAAAAGTAAAAAGTCGGCAGAAAATGAAATACTCAAGTAAAGTACAGATACCTGAAAAATCTTAAGTACGGTAACGAAGTATTTGTACTTCGTTACTTCCCACCTCTGGTGGCGCGGTGGTTATCGCCGTCGGCGAGAAGGACCCGGGTTTGATCCCCAGCCTTTTCTTTGAGGAGTTCATAAGTTTCCTCCTCCGGGTTCCCACAGGTAACGAACGCGAGACAAGTTTGGAGTTTTAGTGGCACAAACATTTCTCAGAGGCAGAGCTGCTGTGCAGGCAGAAATAATCTCACTCCCACAGTTTTCCAGAAAGCATTTAGCTGACAAAACTTGAACGGTAAAGGAAGAACTCGGGTCAAAATACAAACAAAGATGCAAGTGACAGTGAGTTATTTCGTTGCTAATTCATCGTCATGGCATTTGTGACCTTTCTTCAGTGCATTTCAAACAGTGGGACAGCCAGGATCATAACCAAGTCTAGCATGGACGGTCCGACGTAAAAAAAAGTGTAACTAAAATACACGCTTTTTTTTTTTTTTTTTTTTTTTAAGATAAATATTGTGAAACCCTTTTATTGAAGCATATGTGGAATATATGATTGTCATGTGAAAAATGGGGCCAGAATTTAGCAATACACAAATATATATCACATCCTGATGAGTCTCTATTACAAAAAAAACACATTTGGCTTGTACTGTATATATGAAGCAATACAGGCAGTGTGTAGCCTAATGATATTTACTGCTGTCAATCCACGCACATAAAAAACCCCAACATCACTGTGAGCGATCCATCTTGTGTCAGTTTCAAATCATCATCCATCTGCTGCACAGCACTTTGTGTTTCCCTCATAATCCTCCCATGGAGTTCAAACTGGAAACACTATTAGTGTTCATGACGGTGCTCTGTGGGAACAAAATGATGTGAAACTGGAAAAGTTTACTCATTCCTCTGTCTTGCTACTTCCTTCTTGTCATTTAGACAAACCCAGAGCATAGACCCTGCAGGGCGTCGTGGTGGTTAACCTGGCGGAGTGTGTACCGTCGGTCGAGCCAAGCCCGTTGCTGCATGTCATCCCTGCCTTTCCTGTCTCCACGGTCATTATCGAAGAAAGCAGAAATGACCAGAAAAAGGGAAAAAAAAGTTGTTGTTTTATCCCCAAATTAAGCCATTCATTGTCATGGCTGAATGCACACAGGGATCAGAGAGAAATTAAAAAAAAATCCTTAAAACATTAAGACAGAATAGAACTTAATAAGACTGAACAACGTGTCAGTGAAAGAGAAGAGGCCAAAAACACGGGTGGCGACCACGGCGGCTCATGGCGACTCTTAAAATTTGATTGGAAGATCATTTGCACTAACCAGTTAACCAAGATAACTTGTTCAGCTAACAGGTATAGTGGACTTCATAGCATTAGTGAGCTTTTGTCTGAATATTATTTCATGATGTCATTTTTCTACTGAGCATTTTTCTACTTTTACACCAGGACGCAAGTTGTTGTTATGGTTACAACAAGCTCCACCTGTATATCTGGAGCATTCTGCAAGACAAAAAAAAAAAAAAAAAAAAAAAAAAAAAAATATATATATATATATATATATATATATATATATATATGGGGACAACTGAATATTACTGCTGAATAATATAATTATGTGCTACAACATTTTGGCTGTGAGCTTAAAATTGCACTATTACATAATTATAATCCATAAAAACATCACACTATGGAATCTGGATCAGTTCGTGGATTGGTACCATCAGCCGATATCCAGTCAGTGAATTATGTCAGCATCAGCATCCAATACTGGATCGGTCCCAACTCTGATGAATGGAAAGTAATCAGTTCCTAAGTGTAGACATTGATAGAAAGACGCAACACACAAAGGCAATTTAATTTAGACATCATTTAGCAGATCACTAACTGCAAGAAGCAATATGCATAGCAATATTGCAAAGCACCAGCTGGACTCCACTCTAATGTTATACTCTAATGTTAGGCTGAACATGTCTAATGGAACATCAATTTGCTTTTGGCATCGCAGATGAGCAGCAACCACATCAAAAAAAAAAAAAAAAAAAAAAAAAGGACAGTTATACTATGGTGTCACATCACATTTGTAAACAGGGGCACAGATTTTGGTTCGTAATGAAGTCACATTAAGGAAATGTCAAAATATGCCCATGCACAACCACGCGTGAGCATGTTTCACATCAAATTGATAAAATCGTGTCACCGTGTCATTTACCTTGTCCCGTGGTTTATTGCTGTCGCTTTCCCTTCGCAAAGATATCTCTCATAAAGCGAGCCAACAGTTGAATAACTTTTTCTTTCTGTCTTTTTTTTTTTTTTTTTTTGTCCCAGAAGACACCGAACTCAGGTGCCCACTGAAAGTGTCCTCAGGGTTTGACCAAAAGAAAACAGTGTTTAAGACCAAACTAGCTGGTTTCTGAAGGGCAGAGGGTGAGTGAGCTGTTCTTTCAACCAGTAAGAGATTCCTCCCGGGGCCAGGAAACCTAAATAAATCCCCCTGGGCACCACTGCTGTTCCTCATACTTCATAATGAGCCTCTGCAAGGAGAGGTATATTATGATGTGACCCGTCCTGATGGACAGGTCACGTTGTAATGGGGAGCGAGGGTTAACGCCGCTGGTCGAGGTCCACAACAAGAAAGATGGATGTACCATCTACCCATTACTGTATTCTAACCTCAACCACAACAAGCTCATTTTTACTGAGTAAACTAAAAGCTACAATATGCAACCTTTTTGCCTTGAGGCAGGAAGTGTATGATTAGTCCCCCTCTGCTCCCCCCTGAGTTGGTCAAATTCCCGCCCTGACATTTGTCACTCATCCTGACGAGCTGTCTGCCTTGAAAGAGCGCCTAGCCCGAGGCTGAGGTAACTAGCACTCGTAAATCCACCGCAGGCGCTGAAGAAACACACGACACATCCAGCCAATCTGCAGTAAACAACAGCAGCGCAGAGCTTCACTGTGCTTCTGTCAGCCTCACGCTGAGATTCGCCGGCATTTCACCTCCCGCTGCCCCCCTGCATTGTTGCTGTTGCTATGACTTCATTGATCTGTGGCAGCTAGCCTCACCTTGATAGCCCCAACTGGCTGACATGTTCATACGACACACCGCCTGCAAGTGGTGTGGGCTCAAAGCACAGGCATCGCTGAAAAGTCAATTTCAGGCCAGCTTTGGACATTCACGACATACTAGACTGAAAATCTATAACTTGCCCCCTTTTTATGCTTATTTTAACAGTAAAAAGCTGCATATTACAGCTTTAACTTTTTGCACCAATGTACCCTTTCCTAGATATTTCTGTAAGCTCAGCTTTTACCTCAAAAACGTCTCATTTGACCAAATTTCTCTTTTGTATCAGCGACTGCACCGCATAAACAAGGCACTGTGGGAAATCTGTGACTGCTTATTGTATATTTACAGGCAGCGGCATGGCTTCAGTTGTAACAAGGAAAAATAAGGCATTTCAGACAATATGGACAGAAAGTCAAATTCTCAGCAGTTCATATCAAGTTTCTGTTCATAAAGGCCGAATGCACAAAAGAAGTGGCAAAACTGCATGAATGGTCACCAATGTGGGCTTATTCATTTATACTGTCTGCGCCTCCTTCATTGCACTCACCACAAACACACATTCCTACACACAGGCTGTGTAATGTAACAGCATTCTAGAGGCAATATGCATATTTAATAGTAATATTTCATGTGTAATAGTGCATGTTCAGTAATGTATAGCTCTGATCTGTGACCAAAATTCACTGATAGTCCTTTTTAAAGTGCTTCATGCCCTAATGCATGCTAAAAAATAAATAAATAAATAAATAAAATAACTGAAGTAATAACAACTTATTCATGCAAATCATACACATGAAGTCCTGCTTGTCAGTTTAATCAACATAAGTTACTCAAAAAGCTGAATGTTAAATTTGGCCTCAGTGAATTTCCATCATAATGCGACGACTCATGCTGCAGACTGAAATGTGCATGTGCATATTTCCCATGTAAAGTGTCCTATAGTTACACAACGTGAGATAATGTTCATTCAGGAGTGGCCGTGTGATGGACAGACATGGCAATTATAATAATGAAAGGCTCTGCAAAGATTTCAGCTCCTCCATTCAGAATCCACTGGCGTGCACACAAGTAGTCCCAAGTGGGCTGCCAAACATGGGAGAATTATTCCTTTTTTATTATCAGCGACCAAAAGGGGGTACTAAAGACGTGTGCTTCAGAGGGTCCCTTATATGTCTTTATTTCATGAGATAAAACCGCTGACGCACCGGCACGCAGGCACCTTGACACATGCAAACCTCATGCAGAGGAAAGGTATATAATGAGGTCATTTCAGTTTGCACTGCCGTCAAAACACTTAACACCCAAGACCATCGTGCCGACCTCGTGGCAACCACTCATGCATGCAAACAAAGTCAAAGAATTGATATTTCACAGTAAAACCAAAACAAATTTACTCCACTAAATAACAATGATTTGGTGTGCCTGCACAGCTAATTGTGAGAGATCAAACACTGAAGCATTATTTTTTGATGATGGACCAAATATTGTCTTAATGGATTTTGAACCATTTCTTCTTTCTTTTTGGGGGCTTGGTAATTATTTAACACCATGTATTTCTTAGTTATTATTCATTCATGTACGATATGTCAGTCTGTCTGATTGCTTGTTGAAGATTATTGCAAAATCACGCCAGCGGCTGTTCTTTTAAGAGTCAGCACAGAGTCCACATTGCTCTGCAAGGGTGGATATTTTCCATGCATGCTGCACCTCTGGCCACACCCACTCAGTGACGTCACGGCGGGTACAGACAAAAAATACCTGCTGCCACATCACTGGCTGGGTGTGGCAAGAAAAACAAACATGGCTGAGACTTCATCAGAAAGCAGTGCAGTGGATGTTTTCTGCCTTATTTAGTGTGGACTCTCCCTTTAAAAAGCTCAGTGATGCTTGCACTACACTCATGCCTGAAAGAAGGGAATGATTGGAAAATAAAATAGATAAAACATAAACAAAGATGTTTAATTTAAACAATTACCTGCACACAGTGACCTGGGAAAGTGCTTGATTTCTGATTCAGGAGCTTAAGATTCAGTGCACTACTTTTTTAAATTTATTTATTTATTTTTTTTTTTTACAGAAAAAGTTCTAAAACTCAGCATCCAAGATGAAAAAGTCTGTCTATAAAAATAACATACCATGACACCTTCCCAGGCCATTTCTGCTTTGCCTCTGCTACGCTTGGCCAATTTAAACGTAGAAGTATGTGCAAGTCAGGTGAATTATCCATCCAGCTGCGAGTCGAGAGGCCGCCGCCTCGATGCAAACTCGATCGTGTTCATCCCAAATTAACGGAGCTGCTTCGCACAGGCGGCTCTAAATTAAACAGCACGAGGAGGATGCTCATTCAAACTTAAACCTGCCTCAGGAAACGTCATGGATTTTATTTTAAACTGTTCATCAATAAACTATTCTCTCAACAACAGATTGTTATGTTTTAATTTGGTGCCAACTGGAGAATCGTTTTATTGTTTTGAGAAAATGGCTGCAGCCAGAGGCGAGAAGACGAGGGAAGACAGATTCCAGATTTCTTATGCCAGGTTCGCTGTCTTCCTTGATAGCCAGAAAGCTAGCCTGAAGGCCATAATAATTTCACCCCTGATTACACTTGGGTAAACAACTTACAGTGCTAATTTTTTGTAGCCTAGAGTTGTTGAACAACGGTGAAAAGGGATGTGATACCACGCCGAGCAAATGATTTGGCACGTCTAATTCGATGTAGTGAGGATAAACAAATCCGCAGTGACCACATCCCACAACTGGTGCAAATCACAACGGGTGTTTTATTTTTATTTATTCATTTTTTGGTGTATGTGTGGTGTGTGGTATCTGAGACACTGCTGACTGAAAGCATAGGGACTTTCTAATCTCTTGTTGGGCCAATAAGTTTAATTTTGTGGATGCTGGAAACCAATTAAAACACAAAATCTCCCAAATGTTCTTTAACTTTGACCCAGCAAGTGTCAGTTGGCCTGGTGGTGGCGCTGTGGTGAGACAATCAGATTTATATGCAAAAATCCAAGAGCCCAGCATCAAAATCAACCATCAAAATCACCCCAAAACAGGCGAGCAGAGGCTAAGAAATCCCACATGACAGACAGGCGGACGGACCCCGATCCGCATTCTCCTCCTTTATCTTCAAATGAGGAAGACAATCAGTAGATTTTCTTTGCAGTCCAACTGTGCTAGACAGAGCTAATTATCTTGTGTCTTGTGTCTTGTGACTAAAAATGTGCTTGGAGCTGCAAGCAAAGTTGTCCAAAGCAAACAGATTGGGCTTCTTTTGCTTTCCATCTGGTAAATCAGATAAGGCAAATGCACAAAGACACGCCTGGATTAATAGCTCAAACTAAATAAATAAATAAACAAACAACTAAATAAAAGTTGGAACAAGTCGGCTGATCTGTTTACACTGCAGCCTGGCTCACGCTGGAGACGGGAAAAGAGCGTCAGCCAAGAAATTTCCACGCTGATGTGACGGACGGAGCGATAGATCGACCTTAGCTCGACTGGTTGCACTCTGCCAGCATGCTTTTACACACATAAATTAGCGCTGATTGTTTAAAACACACGCATGAGCGTTGCCTGTTATGCTAATTAATGAGCACTTTATTTAAATATGATCCCCGCTCCCTGGAGAGTGCAGTATGTTTGGCTATACGTGGCTCCCAAGTTAATATCAGCCGTTCAACCACAACTTAGAACATATTACAGCATTGCCTATTTGACAAGGTGCCTTAATTTAAATAATGTGTATGTGCTGTCTTGCAATTACAAAACATTACACTAGATACATTTCTAGACATTAAAGTAGCAACCTAACTGTGGTGACGAACCTAAAATTCAATTTTCATGCTTATGTCATATGAATGTCACATAAACTCAAGGTTAATGTGGAAGTTGAGAGGAAATGTGCAGCCAAGATTCAATAAGATTCAACTAATATTTTATATAATTACAGTATTAAAATTTTGCTCACTAAGTAAAGAATTCTCACTAAAGAGCAAATGTGACTTTTTTTTTCCTTAAAGGGACAATAAATCAGGCTGTTAGTGCCAAAATATCTATTAAGACAATGGCATCTTGGTGGGGATTCGACAGGGTTGTTGATTATTACCACTTCATTTCTGAATTTCAAAACTCTCCTGCTAGTCACTGCTCTGTTTTGGTGCAAAAACGCCCTCAACCGTTGGTATTTTAATCATCTCCCACTCAAAGCAGTTCAATTATTCTAGTATTTTGCATCGTGACACACCACCCTTTTACTAGACACTTCTGTTGGATCTCTGCACTAATTAGCTAGTTTACCTGTCTCTGTTGTAGAAAAAAAAAAAAAAGAAAGAAAAAAAGGACTTCATTGTTTGTGTCAACAACAGGCCACTTTAACTCAGGAGTATGTGTGTGTGTGTGTGTGTGTGTGTGTGAGAGAAAGAGAGAGAGAGAGAGAGTTGGGGATGGTGGCTGTGGTGGAGATGTAGCACGAGACGAGTCTTCTGTCAGTTTCATTGCATTGGATCTGTTGTGGCAGCTGCACTGTCTCTAATTAATTCTTTTTTTTTCCTATTTGTAATTGGGTTTTTGTTGTCTTAAATACACATTTTAACCTTCCTTGGACATCACACCAGTGGAGAAAAGGGGTTTCAGGTTGTACTACCAGCTCAAGGCAACGCATGCACCAGTAGAGGCAGCATTGCTCAAACATGGGACCGGCTGACGGCACTATGAGAAGCGGACGTGTTCTGGAGGCTGGAGGGGCCGAAAGAGCTTCATCATGGAGGGGATGGAGGTGCAGAAGAGGAAATACAAACCTGCTATTCCTCCTGTCATCATGGGGAACGTGAGTGCACAGGCCCACAAGCTGGAAGAGCGAGTGATGTGGATGAGGGTTGTAAGACAGTTGTAGCCAGAGGGTCTGTGGTGAAGTAGGAGGCCGACTCAAGAGGCTTTGCTGAAAATCCCATCGGTGGACATTTATTTACATGTGCAACCAGGCAAAAACTAAGAAAAAAAAAAAACTATTAACATAAGTAACTGAGGATAAATCAACTCATAACCACACACAGACAAAATAATGGCACAAACCGTGGACTCAACTATGCCTCACCTTCTCCCAGATGAATTTATAGCGACATACCACTCATCAAGCTGTACTAGGCCCTCATCATCCTCACTACATAAATGATAAATGAATTCATAAATAAATGAACTGATACGACGTTTGTCTGTCGTCACTGTTTCAACCTTAGATTAAGGAAGTCACAAAACGCAAACAGACCCCGGGTTAGTAATGTGTATTGGCGCTATTGATTGAAATCCGTGGTTAACGTCACAGGTAATGAAACTAAACAAACAAAGGTGAGATAGTGAAATGGTGAAGAAATGAACAGGCACACAGTCCATCATGTCCACTGCACACAGGATATGTTATCAGTCCATCTGTCTGTGTAAGTCAAAGTTTACTCAATGACCCTTAATAAATGTTTCATAAATTCATTATTAAAGCAATAATCAAAGTAATATTTAAGGTTTTTTTCTTTCTTTTTTTTTTTTTTTTAAGAAGAAGTGTAAAATTGTGTTTAAAGAATTCAGTATCTGTAATTTTCAAGGAGTTATGGCTTGGTCCACTGTTGTGTCGTGATGCATCAGTGGTATTTAGCCTAACCCAAAACCTTGCAACAAATGACTCAAAAGCACATTGTACTGCACTGCCTATGTAAAAATAGTACAATTATCATTACTATTATAATTCTTATTACTGTCAGCAGGATAAGTTTGTTGTTGTGTCACAAATATAACAGTTCCATAGTTTGGTTTAGCAGTTTTATTCAGTACATTGAGCTCAGGAAAATCTAAATTTGTAGGTATAGTTAGGCACACAGTGTAGTTACACAGTAAAACACTGAGAACGTTTGTGACTCTTTCACAGCAGCTTTAAGTGAGCAGGTATCAGTGTCTTGCTCAAGGACACTCCAGCATCACATGTCAGCGCTGATGGACACACTTGGGCTATATTGGGAATCAAACCAGTGACCTTCCCGCGACAGGACAGTCTCTCAAAATTGCTAAACCACCCCTGCGCCAACCCATCTGGCGAGGGTCACTGTGGCCCGAAATTTTGCGGCTGCAGGCTGATCACATTGTTTCACATTATCTGCTGGGTTTGAATATCGCCTCTGGGCTACACATTTTCCTCATTGGTTCGGGTCAGCCCATTCTAGCATGGTCTGTTATGTTACTGCGCGTCCCCTCAAATGCAATGAAACGTGGAATACATTACAACAGCTGACCCCTCTGTCAGTTCTGCTGCTACATTTATTCCACTAAATAATGGTGAATGAATGCATCCAGCCACATTTTCTCCCCTTCCCACTCTCTTTACACAAACTGACTATCAACGGGGCGAAATAGTTGAAAGCGTCCTACTTGTTCTGTACATTCTGCAACCTTACACCCACTCTGCGTGCATACCTGAGCAACATCTGCCACGGCGTATTAAAAGAAAATGTCACTTTTGACACCACAATGCTCCCCATACCCTGCCATAACGTGAAATTATCCGCTCGCTCCCAGAGACAGCTGTACAGCCACCGTAACTGGCATCTGCCAAGCGCTATCATCACTATTCCTAGAGCGGCTGAGGTTAATGATGCCGCACCTTTGACACAAACCAGAATGAATTAGAGGTTACTGCTGAACCTGTGAGTAAGGTCCTAGAAATAGTTAATTAGAAAACTGGGATTATTTCCCAAAAACGGGTTACATCAGGGCAGTCTGTCTCTCTATCTGTCTATCTGTCTATCTATCTAAGAATACACCTTCCAGAGCATTGCTGATTTTCTACAGTTCGCCAATTTTAATGTGCGAGCTCCTGGATGTCAACAATTATCCATCCAGCTGCAACTCGCGAGGCCAGTCTACATGCAAACTGATATGTTTTCATCCTAAATTAACAACAGAGCCGCTTCACACAGTGGGTTGCAAATTAAACAGCACAAGAAGGATGCTCATTCAAGCTTCAACCTGCCTCAGGAAACATCACAGGTTTTTTTTTCTCCTGTTTTTTTTCCCCCTTAACTCCTCAGCAACAAGCTACTCTGCCTTTCAAACCCAGTGTGTGTTATATTGTAATTTGGCACCAACCGTTGTCTCAGAATATTGCCGAAACCAGAGGCAGGACGAGGGGCGCACGCCGGGATGTGGAGTGGAGCTGATAAATGGACAAATAAAGAGGCTTTTTGTGAACACAATAGGTAGTGTACGCCATGGCTCTGAAATGTTTTCATTTAGACATTTAGATAATGACTACCTACTCTCCTAGGATTTCAAAAGTGCATGCGCATGTCATGCGTGTCATTTGTGGGCTGATACTGCTGAGCCTGTCGTGTCGTTTAAATGATGCCGGCCACTCCAAACTCAATATAATTCCAGATACGCCGGCTGAAACGTAAATTAAATGCATTTTATCATTTGATAATGCTTCTATTAGTCAATGTGATTGTTCTGAAGATTGAAATTTAACTGAACAATGTGTGATTTGAACCGGGGGTTTCCAATCGTGTTCATGCTTGGACCCTTGCAGAGGTAATGTCAGTGCGGAGCCCGGGTAATTATTTTGTGAGGTGAAATCAAAACACTTCAAAAACACTTCTAGCCATTATTACAATGATTTCTATAGTTGCTCTGTATTTATTTGTGTAACATTGTCTTCCACTCAATACGGACAAATCAATAAAACTATTATTATTTGCTGGACATGACTTGTCAATTAAATTTCTGAAGCATTACGACATGCCAATTTTTCCAGGCTAAGAACACACAATCAAAGCACCATCATCAAGGCATCATGGTGTGTGGGGTGTGTGATGGCACGGCACACACCACTGACCATGTGTCCACACTGCATGATTTGGAAAAGACCGCACTGGCACAGCCTTCCCACAACCCCCTTTGTATGAAAATCACTGTTCTAGAGTGTTACAGCCTCCCAACTGGATTATATTCTCAGTTTACTGGGGTAAATTCTGCTAATTTCATGTGGAGATTGGGCTATATGTGATTTAAATTGTCATGTTTTCTTATGACTGTTGAAAACACCTTAGCCTATAGGTACACTGAATTTTCAATGAAGATCAAACTTGCTGCTTACTTGTGGCCTGATGGTTCTTTGCTATGATCAGAACAACATTTGGCCTTTTTTTTTAATTAGCCACTCTGGTGTTCATGTATGAACTTCCATGTGTATGAATATCTGAGTAGTTTATTTCCCTCTTTACTGAAAAGTCTGCATTTGCCCAGCCAAGACACACCATGTGTAAGTGTATAGGATTTTTAAATCGATAGTACTAATTAACCAGAGCAGTTAGTATAGACTGTTGCCTCGGTAAGCGCTTAGGGAAAAAGTTGCCTCTGCCTCCGTAGCTCAGTGAAGACCCAGCCGTGTGGTGGTTCATTTCATATTTATTGCTGTGTGTTGACTTTTTATACCAAAGGTCACGTTCCCGACATGTTTATTTCTAGACAGCGAACAGTGCACTGCCCAAGAGCCTATAGTGTGCTTTACCGCTGGCTACATGTAAAGCTAATTCTGATCGACAGCGGCATGAAGCTGCTTCCGTTCGTGCTCTCTCTCCTGCCACAACATTTTTTATATTATATAGAGTAATAATTGATCCGGGAGTGAAATTACCACGGTGCGGACACCTGTACTGTGTGAGGCTGGGGTGGAGATACACAAGACAGACTACCACAATGCACAGACGAGACTGAAAGGGCTCCAAAAGGCCTCTGAAGGTCATCCAATCAATCCCAACTTTTGCCAGCTCGTTCCAGTGGTCCCTGTATGTTGTATCAGCTCCAGCCTGTCCTCCAGTGGCATTGATTGAGGAGGATGTTTGAGGGAAGGGCATCTTTAATTGTATACAAAATAAAGCTCCCAGGACTTTCTTCCAGCCTGTTGTTGGATGGGCAGGGATTAATTAAGTACATCTACAGCAGGCAGCGTTGACTGTGGGGGGACTCGGTGATTATCTGTGATGGGTCGTGGGATCACCCAGGGGGGAAGAGACGCCTGCATGGCTGTTCAGCTGTCTAGATGTAGGCAACTTTCTTTTAAGAATCACAGTGAGGGGGCTCCGTGTTATTTATTTCCCCTCTGCCATTGTTTGTTTCGCACAGTGAAATGAGAGCTGCTTGCATATTCAGCCTGTGTGTCATAAGAAAATGTTAAGAAAAAAAAAAAAAATTTAATTAAGCCTTAATGCACTGACTCAGCTGTCATTGCATCATTAACATGTAAAAGGGGTTAGTTTTAGCTTTTTTGGTGATTTGGGGATTTTTGTTTGTAATGTTCATAAACCGCCCTGGAAGTTTAAGCCACAACTTGAGAGAAGTTCACCTAATTTTACTTAGAAGCAGATAAGGGGATTATAACGGGGTTCCTCAAGGTTCAATCTTAGGCCTCACCATTTTTTTCTTTTTTAAATGCTCCGTCCTGGCTGCATTTTCTGCTGACAATATTTCAATCCACTACTAAGGTAATTAATACACAGTTATACTTGTTTCCCAAAATCCAGAAAATTAAATAGCCCTGCATTCATACAGAAGCTACTGGAGGTCAGTTTTTCCACTTCCAACTCTCCCATTTATGTGAAGCACTTTGTTAATTAACCATCAAATACATTAGGCTATTGTAATTCTTTTCTTTTCTTTTCTTTTTGTTTTGTTTCTTTGTTTGTTTTGAATGTGCTGTGTGCTACTAGCCTACAGATGTTTGACAGACATGCCACACACCTGGTCTGGATAAAATAGGTCTGCACAGTTAATTTACCAGCATTTTGAAAATGAAATTAAATCCATTAATTTTTTCAGTGATGGTGTTCCGTAATTCAGATGTTCACCACTGATTATTGTCATAGGGTAGATTTCAGTTTCAGCAATGTGCAGTATTTGATTTATGAAACCAGAGGCCCCCTGGTGGCCATGAGCCCTTAGCAGCAGCATTTGTTGTTTATTGAGCTGCAGGATGTGTGTGACTCTCTCTCTCTATCTCTCCCACACACACACACCAAACACAGGTAAACACACTCAGAAGAGTTGGTGTTGCAGATGGTGTTGCTGAATAAATTAATTAATTATACTGATTACAATACAATAATACTGTTGAACAATTCACTTATTTACCCTCTGGCTACTCGTTCTTTCTTAATGACAGCCACAGGCTGTAGAGTCGCTCGGTCCCGTGTCCCTCACATGATGCTGATGTCATGCGATGATATTCTGGTATTACAGCCTGCTCTGCACACATCAAGGCAAATCACTGGTTTCCAGTGGCTTTGATTCTCTTGGTGCCTGTCAATCTGCATTTCCTCTACCATATTTCATCCCTCTCTTAGCACTGGAACGATATGGCCTGGAAACGGTTACCCCACAGTCAAACAGTAAGCTGTAATTCAAATCTCTGTATAATCGAATGTTGTTTGACAAGCTATATGATAAGATTCAATTTATTTCATTTTCCTGCTTTTTCCCTCTTTTTAATCTAAAAGCATTATGCCTGTGGCAATATCACAATATTTCACCTTGAAGGAAGGCAGTCTGAAAAAGACAAAAATGAAATTCCACAAGATGGACGATTTTGGCCTGCACACCACCTCAAAGTCACATACCTTAACGTGAAAAAATGAGGATGGTACCCTATCAGTGGTGGATGAGTTATTGCTGCGAGGCAGCCTATAGACAATCTGTCCCACGGTATAATATGTGTGTAAATGATAATGTTAAAGGTTATTGTCATGCTTCGCTGGTGACTCAAAATACATTGCCTTTCTGGAAGCTGGCTGATCATTAACTCAAGGTGTCAGGAGACACACATTTGCTCAGTGGCATTCTCCAAAGCCAAAATGGTATGTAATGCGCTCCCTCCAGAGAGAGGCAGAGGAAAAGATGCTCCAGTTGTGGTGTATCAGTACTGAATATCTCAAACCTAACTTGAATACCACATGATTTTGCTTTAACCTTGAGAAGACAATGTTTTGTACTTTGCTTCTTTCAAAAAAACACATTCCCTAGTCACTGTCATAGTCTAGTTCAGGCTAGACGAGATGCTACTGTAGACCAAACAAAAACAGCCACCGGCTCTTATATCTAAGCCACACGTGACGTTTCACAGTATGCATCCTGACCATATGGTGATTCAGAGAACATTAACAATGGCGTCTGGAAATGAAATACTGGCTTCTGCACTCAAAAAGTCATGTTGTATCCAAATATTGATTTAATTTCTAATAGGAACACTAATAGACACCCAAAAGGAAGGATGCTCACACGAGAATATATTCATCAAACTCAAAGGCCGGGAAACGAGAGAACACGGCGGAGGGAACCGAGGAGTTATAATTACAGAACACAATGTTGCCATCAAGACCAGGCTTTGAGCTTGACCTTACAGGGGTGATGAATGGTGCAAGTCCTGTTCATGACATACAAGCAGAGAGTCATCAATGTTAGTGGGCAACTGCAAGGTATGAGGTAATTAATCATGCAACATAGGCCCAGTCCTGATTTTAATTAACAGAAAAACACATGGCCTCGCTTGTCTTCAGGGGGAGAGAGTAGGGACCGGACCGAGGCTCGCTGTCCCGGCCCCTATTTGTGATCTGATGATCATCCCGGCTTTTTGGTTATAATCCGTCATACTTGACTGAGAGCCATCTACACACAGTTATGACATGGAAATCAGAAAGGTCCTCCAATTCCCCGATGTGTCCTGGTAGAATGATCAGCAAGCTAGCGTTGCCGGGCAACAACTACAAATTTAGGTAAGAAACGGCGTTATGGCTAATATTTCCTAGCAGCTAGATTTGAACTGCATCATTTCTGTCGGGTGCCTCAAAACTGTCCAAGAGCCTGCAACAGATTTTTGGCACGACTCAGTGATTCTGGGTTTTTGCCGTGACTCAATAATGTTGCTGCAGTTGCTCATTCGATGCTGAGTCATTTTGGACTCGAGGCCGAGTAAAAAAAAGAAAAAAAAAAGAAAAAAAAATTGCAATAGTTTTGCTATTATGAAAAACATCTTTTTTTCGCCCAATTTGAACAGGTAGAACTGCCAATGCAATAAATAATTAGAACCATCAATCTTATGTGTTTGTTTGAAAACATCCTCTGTTTTGAGATGGCCTGTGCAGCCACTTTGGTGGCACATGATCTATCCTCCAGCAAAACCATTTCAGCAAGAAAAGATGGGGCTCCGTTTAACACATTGATTTATCACTGTGGTGCTCCAGTTGCCGGTTCAGTTTTCAAAGAGGAGTACATCTTGGTGGGTCAGCTCATCACATGCATATAATCAGTCATGTCAGAGTATTCCGGTCCAGACAGGGAGTATTCCTGGAAGAACCGGGATGCGTCCCAGCCATGTTGTAGGTTAAGTTACAGAGCCGGGGGGATAATTGTATCAAGCATGGAGGTGTTGCAGACAGCTACGGTGACACCTGTCTCAAACACAGGCAGCTCGGCAGCTGGAGGAACAGAAGGCCTTGATATGAAGAGAAAGTGGATGCTACTCGGTTGGCTGACCCCAAAGCTTGAGCCAAATTATTTACAATCAAAGCTCCATGTCATATCTGTTTAACATTCAGGATAGGAGTTATTTGCTGCAATGGTGCTGAATGTCAATGGGAAAGACATTCTGCTCTGAGCTTGAGAGCAACAGCTAAAATGCTGGGAATAGTCGTGAGGAATATGATAAGTAATGAAAGGTGGCAGATGTGGTACTTACACAGGGCACTGAGATGCCAAAATAAAATCTCTTGACTTTTGTTGTCAAGACGCACCAAATGTTATCTTATCAAATCATCAGGCAGTGACACTGCGGTGAGATTATCATCATCACAAGGTGCTTTCTTTATCAACATCAAGCTCATAATATTTCAATACATAAACCATGGCCAATAAATGTGAAATACCCCTTTGGCAACAGCATATTTGCTTCATTCACTAAACCAGCCTATTCCTGATTCATGCATATATTCATATCTGTTGGATGTAGAACGAGAGGGAGGGAGAGAAGGAGAGAGGGAGAGCCAGAGATTGCTATTCCCCTGAGCCAACCGAGTCAGGCAGCACAGTAGAGAGTCCCATGATAACACAATGAGTGACGACCTCGGGGCTGTGAGCTGCTGCTTCAAGCTAGCACAGCTTAAGTCAGACAAACAGGGGAAGACGGGAAGTTGAGACAGAGTGCCTGAGCAACATATTCAAATACTCAGACCCAGTTCTGCATTCAAAGCTGTGGATACAAATTGTACATTTTGTGCCACCAATGGAGAATCTCTTCACTCTCTTCCTTTGTTTTTTTTTTTTGTTTTTTTTTGTTTTTTTTCCATTTTTTTAACTAACACGGGGTATACGTTTACTTTGAAGCTTAGAACTTGGCTTTGCTCCCATTTTTATGGCAAAAGAAACACATTGCAGATGCTGGTTTCCGATTCAACATCCTTATTCCTACATTTTTAGCCTAATTAATGCAGGTCTGAAATCTCTACCTGCATAAAACATGCCAGTAGATATATTTTTCACTGCAGCTATGTGGAATAGCTCTGTAGATTGTGTATATAAATAACTATGAGGGGTTAGAAATGGTCAGGTTTCACCTAACTTGCCAAAAAGAAGCTTTGAACCAGAAAACCAAGATCAGCGTTGTGATCCAAAATACGAATCTCATGATAACAAGAAAATATCTCATGATAATGAAAAAAAAAAAAAAAAAAAAAAAAAAGATGCTGTAATTGCCTGCAGCCACCCAGGCTGTTTTGGATTCGATCGGCTCTCAAACAGGTCAAGTGGATACCGGTCCAAATAAAGCTGACCGATGCATCATTAATTGTCACGGCCAATCGTTATTATTGACAGTTGGCAAGTGATGATGTCACCTTCAAGCTGCAAGATCAGTGCCAGGATAATGTCACCGCAGTCCAATACGGGCTCAGAAGAAACCCCCTGATATAACAAGACTTCTCAGAGCAATTCTTCGTGCAAAAAAACAGAGGAAATGTTGCCAAAAAATGTTAATCTTGTTTCCCTGAAAAGTTATCGGCTGATACAAACATAATATGCATTACTGTTTGGGCAAGGAAATATCATGTATTGATTCCACATATCTTCCAGAAAGTTTGGCAGGAATCCCAGCTATATGGCTCCAGGCCCTTTAAAAATCCCCTACAGGAATGTTCAAAGGTGCTAACTATTGGGGTGCTCCTGTGATTGACTGGACAGTTACGCCGAGGGAAATTACCCATGCAGCAAAATTTATCTCATCATGGTACGCTGTCAAATTTGTCTCTCCTGTTCCATCCCATCTCCGCCGGACTGAAAAAAGAAAAAGAATAAACTGCCCACTCTTGTAAAATGGGTCTACTTGATCTTGTTAATGCGGAAAAGATAGAGATACGGAAGAAGATGAGGTACAGTTGGCCGATGCTGAGGGTGGATTGGCCAGGAAAGGTATTTAAAAAGGGGTCCAAGCAGATGCCACGATTGATTGATGGTTAATCCGCGATTAAATGACAGTAATGGCGGAGATCCTGATGGACACTTGCGCCTGTCCCTTAAAAGATGTACGGCACTCTGGGGTTCAGCTGAGGGATGTCCGGGCTTGAGCAAGGGAGCGATCACACTAGTGAAGAAGCACATCAAACATCAGTCACCTCTTAAATCCCACAAATTCATCACATTGCACCCTCCTCCGCCAGTGTCTTTAGCACGGCGATTTCAAGCATTGTCATTTTCGAGATCCAGCAAAGCGGCCGGCCTCTTGATGCAGTCTGCATTTCCTGCTTAGCTGTTATTTATGTCAAAAGCAAACATTCTTCCTCTTTTACTTGGGAGCGGTTATTTTTTATCTCTGGGTAGTCATTTGCTGTGCCTTCACAGGAGTGCAGCCATTAGCTGAATTGATGAGAAATGGTAGGTAGGTCATCGATAGCGGTTTAGCACATTTCTGGGGCAAGTTGTGCCATTTTTAAAAGCACCTGACATTTAGTGGTATGGAATTTATTCTGCAACCTGTCCCACACATCCATCCACATTCGCATCACCCACCAAAAACCTTCAAAACATTATAAACCATGAGCACACACATGCTTTTTTTTTTTTTTTTTTTGCACTTACACAGTCATATATTTGGCTGCAAAAACCTTTAAGCATTAATCACAATCAACACTGAGAAGCCGGATTCATCCACCTCAGTCCCAAACACAATTGCTATACCACATATGCCTACCTTCACAGCAAAATATGCCGTTCAGTATACTGTGATTGTGTTTACCTCATGGTATATTTCCAGCTCTTTCAAGGTGCACTGACAAAAGGAAATTCAGATTATTAAATTCCCCTGACTCCCTAGATAATTCAGTGAACCTTTTATTGCTGTCTGGAGGGAGGAGAGTATTCTAATAAATAACACACCTTGTAGAGTTTAAAGCGCCATCTCATCTCCATGCTGACGCCTGACTGACTCCAGGCATCAAAGCCCTCTCGCTCGCAGGCATTCGCGATGTATTCTTTATAAAGCTGTACACTGAAAACACTGATGGTAATCTGGCAAACAAGAATCAGAAAAGCATCCCTCACATCTTTTCACGACAGGAATCAACATACATTTCCTATAAGCGGTTCAGACTATGATTACTATATTAGATAGTGGCTTCAAGTAGTATCGGTGAGATTCTTGGTGCTCACACTGTGGTCTTTTGCACGTTTTCCAATTTATTTGGCGATTAGTGTGTCGGGTACTTTGTCATATGCAATGGTGGCTATTACCGCTCGTGGTAACTACCCAGTTATTCTTGTTTATTCCAACATTCATTCTTGCAAGTTTGGGCGGCGTGCATGGCTTGTTTGTTCCCATTTGTCACAGATAATTACTTTAACTCACTCACTTCAGCTAATCTTGTCTTTGAGGACAAGTTAAGAAATGGCAATTTGGAAAGCGGGATGGAGGTCAAAGCGAGACATCTGTTGATAGTCACAGACTCCGAGCCATCGCCGTTCACAAAAAATTGCCGCCGACGTTCCTGCAAGACCGTCCAAAAGCGAAGAGGCCGAGGCTCGAGCGTCGTCACAGCCCAGCAGGCTGCTTCTCAGCCGACTGCTGGGGGAGCTGCGGAAGTTTGGAGATGTTTGTAGCTGGGAAACAGATGGTCCTGCTCAGTTTGATGGGGGGAAAATCAAATGGGATTAAACAGAGACCAAATAAAGCCTCACAGAACATAGAACATCCACTCTAAGTGCTTGGGCCTGTGTGACAACTCGAAAATAATAGAGCCTTGTTTGTTTTAGCTTGAGGACCATCTCTTATTGTTTTTTTTTTTTTTCTCCCAGTGCATTTTGCAATGAATCAGAACAAGAAAATCATCCAACCAATATTGGATTATGGGATTCTCACATCACCTTAAGAGGACAGCATGCTGCGAAGTTATTTATCGATATGCACAATTAACATTTCTGCACCCCTGACTGTGCACAGGGAATTAGGCGATTTCAACTCTGTTATAAAGCAATGCAGAAAACAAAGGGACAAGCTTCAAATTCCTTTTCTTTTGCTAAAATTTGCAGTCGCCGAGCTGATGAGGTGATGGGACGAGGCAAGCATCGGCGGCACTTTTCCCAAAATAGCGGGGGCAGCATACGAGGGGGTTCGCGTTAATTACATCAACATTGTCGAATGTTGAAAATGATTAACTAAGAGAGCCTATAATAAAATGGTAATTTCTGCGCGCTGAACCGCAGAGTGTAGAGTCAAGAGTCACACTGTCCCGGCGACGCTGAAATTAAAGCTTACATCAGCATTATAAATGAATTGCCTATGCACCCTATGCAAAATTTAGCCATTAGCGCTAACCACTATTCATTCTGCGGAACATATGAAAGGGGCTGTTGCAGTTCATTAGCATAATATGGACACTCATCATGCATCAATCTGCAGCCATTAACACCCCCCACCCGCCTCCTCCACCCCGCCCTGCCACCACTACCCAATGCCCCCCCCACCCCACCCCACCCCCAAA
This sequence comes from Myripristis murdjan, assembly GCF_902150065.1. Taxonomy (NCBI): domain Eukaryota; kingdom Metazoa; phylum Chordata; class Actinopteri; order Holocentriformes; family Holocentridae; genus Myripristis; species Myripristis murdjan. The sequence goes on along the minus strand of NC_043999.1, from coordinate 7,454,334 downwards.
GCCCAAGCCACTTACCCCTCCCACCTCACAACAGTAAAGTGACCGTTTGTGAGGACAAATATGACTGCTCTGCTCATCCGGTTCAAAACTGGGATGTTATGGCAGATGGTAGGGAGGGGGAGAGGTGCATGACCCAGCATACAGATGAGACTGAATAGGTATAAGGACGAGAGAGAGAGAGAGAGGGAGAGAGAGAGAGAGAGAGAGTTGAAGAAGAGCACAAAGAGGAGGGCTCCATTCAACACCGATACCAGATCAAGGCACGCCGCTTAATAGCACGGGCGTTATTGTGCGTTATTTGATTATATAGATTACATTTGTTAATCTCCGTCTGCAGTCTTACGCCATATCAATTACATTCCCAGCGCATCTGGTCCTGCCATGGCATCAAGGCCTTGAGACAGACACCACTGCGGAGATGAAATTCAATAATGCGGTTTTAGGGCTTGAGAAGGATCTAATTTCATGCTAGGTCACTCATAAAATTGTTGTATAAGCTATTGTAATTTCAAAAGCACCATTATCCTTTTTTTTTTTTTTTCTTTTTTCTTTTCTTTACATAGCTTGCAGAAACAATCTCGGTGAACACTCGGTAAGACCGCCGCCGCTGCTTAGATGCCATTTTCATGCTGGGTGTGTACTGATATTCAAAATAAATCAGCCGCGCACAGGCTACTCTTTCGGTAAAGAGAAATTCAGCACAATAGCTTTTTTTTTTTTTTTTTTTGGTTTGGTTTATTCATTTGTTTGTTAACTTCTGTTGGATTTACTCGATATAATTTACATTAAAAAAAAAAAAAAAATTCAGAAACTAATACGTTATTACCAGTCGAAAAAAAAGTAGGTCCAACATTTGAGAAAGACGGCAGCCATTATTATTCCAAACCTTTTGTAGCAGAGCTGTAAATTTAATTTTTCGATGTCATGTCGGCCATTCCAACTTGTTGATTCAGAAAAATGGAGGGCTGCAGATGAAGCATGCCCCATACATACAAATTCTGCTTCCAGGTATTTCTCCCCGTTATACACACTGAAAATAAAAAAAAACAATTTAAAAAAATTGAAGGGTAGGCCTGTTTAGAGCTTCCAAAATGTTAGATAATTACCGAATGCAAGAAGAATAATGCTAAGGCCGTACGATAACACAGTAAACGATGCCTGATGGAAAACTGAGGCTCCTTCAGAAAAGCAAAGCCATGGACTCGCACAGGATGGATACTTTTGCCGTTAGATGTGACGTTTAACACCCAACTGAAGACGCAGAAATGGAATTATTGGAATCAGACACGTTTTATTTGCCAGCTGAATAAAGTCCAATAACAATAGATAGATAGACAGATAGATGGATAGATAGATAGATAGATAGGTACTTTATTCTCTGTATCCCATAGCTCATAATACATATAATACCACAAAATACCACATACAATATACCATAAAATACATACACCATAAAGGACAAACAGTACATACAGCCATTCAATCAATCAATAAAGAACATAAATGTGAGCCTGATATTGTAAAAATGCACCAACAACTGTCTTGATATCTTAAATCTCCAATCTCATTTTGAAATATTCCTTATCAGATACAGCAACTCTTACAAGACTTCAGCCTTTCATATTTCTGGTCCTCTTTTCACCACGCCGTGCACGAAACATCCAGGTCAAATCAGGGGTTTCCATTATGGAACGTCCCGCCGAGCCCAGTCACAGTAGCACGTTTAATGTGTCTTTATTGCTTTAGTCTGTATGGCAGTTACTCACCCTTACATCCATAAACTCTACTTACATCCGTCAAATCAACTTTGAAATAAGTTATATATATTATTACAAAATTGTCATACGGATAAGGTAAAGTTTAATTCTGTCTAGTTGATGTTTACTGGGGGTCCAAGTTATGGACAGTCAAAAAAAAAAAAGTTTAACCTACTACTAGAATACAATAACAAAACAAGATATGTTTAGTTTAGATAGTATTTTTGTTATGTTACAATTTACTTTTGAGTTTTTTTTTTTATAACCTTATGTTTTATCTAATACACCACAAAAAGAACAGAAAATTACAAAAGGATAGGATGACATCTTTAGGATTCCCACGCCAACACACTCATGGCAGGGAAGCTAACAAGAACAAAACAACAACAACAACAACAAAATAATCCTTTTGTTTCAGAAGCAGAATGTGCTCTCATGTTCTCCAAGCCTACACACTGAAGAACTGAGACAATGAGAAATTGTTAAATGAATACATTGTATGTCATTGGATACAATTTCACATTTTTCCTTTTGTGTAAATAACATTTTAATAAAGAATAAAATGTACAAGGGGGGAAAAAAAGGACTTTTGGTGTTCCAGTTAGAATCGGGGAAGATTAATATTATTATTTTTCACTGTTGTCTGGGTCGGTGTGGGAAGCTCCGTCCAGTCCACTGCCTGAGCCAAAGGATCCCTCATGGTTTCAGTGACAAACGACCGAGCTCATGACTCTTCGCAGATTATCCTCATCAGAACAAGTAACGATACTGAATTCGGTCGAGTCCTCCCCATTCCAGGATTCCTCCACAACGTTTTGTCATGAGTCATGTTAACCGCAGCAGTGTGTCCATCAGAATCGTTGAGTCATGCCGAAACATCTTCAAACAAGACAGTTAACCCGCCCCGAAACTGCTCACTCATGAAAGTCACTGTACACTGTAAAAATTAATTAATTCATAAATTAATTTTTAAAAAAGTGTGTTGAAAGTGTGTAGTAATAAAAACTGAAGCTGGGAAAACATAAAAGAAATAACATTAAAAATAATAATAAAATAAAGCAACCAGCTAGTTCAGGGCTAGTTGGTTGTATCAACATATTATGTAAATAAATAAATAAATAAATAAATAAAAATAAAAAAAAAAAAAAAAAAATTAAAAATGAATTAAAATAAAAAACTACCCTGCTATGGTAATGTACTTACATACCTAAGTTTATTTCTCCTGACTAATTAAGTTCAGCCAACTTGATGTTGTTTGTTCAGTTAAATTGCAGTTACAGGAACTCTTGAGTGTGTATTTATTGTTGAACTGACATTTATTTAAACTCAGGCTTTATAGCGAACACAACTCAGGTGCTCATTAGCTGGGTAAATCCAAAGATACACTGCAGCTGGTGGCTTTAGACTTTTAAGTTTAATTCATTTAACCACATTAACAAGTTTACACAAAACCTTCATAGTTATAATTAAGGATAACAAACAAAACTATGAAACTGTGAATATGAACTTCACAGTGTACAGAAAAAAAGGGTCAAAAACCAATACACAGAGCAGTGCTTTAATTTTTACTGTCATAACATGTAGAAAACACACAATTTTACTGTAAGAATAAACATTTTGGGTAAAATGAATGGGAAAATACTAAATTTTAGTGTAATTAAATGCTTTTGAAAATAAACGGTGTTAGTCTGTTTAACCCTTGCGTGGTGTTCCGGGCTGTGGGATCTGTTGTCAGGGTTTGCCAAAGAAGAAATTACACTTATAATTATTTTTTCAACCTCAGACTCATTTGCCTCGGCTCATTTTCTGTGAAAATATAAGGGAGAACATATTTCCAATGACTGCACACACACACACCTACACATAAATATTACATTTGAGGTGTTCAAGTACCTTCACCCTGTCCTCCTCCTACCTGGACCTGCTGTTTGTAAGAGTGCGTGTGTTTTTAAGTGTTTGTAAGTGTGTGTGTTTGTGTGTGTGTGTGTCTTTCTGCACCTGTTATTCCTGCACAAGGCCACAACATTTGAAGCACCTGCAACCTCTCAGCTCCCACAATCCCGCACATTTTTCCCTCTATTCTTGCGGGAGCCGTTCTGTATTTTCTCAAACTCTCTGGGGCGGGACACCACAAATAAAAAGCTTCGCCTGCGTGTCTCCTGATCACCATCGATCAGGACGCCAAACAGATTCCCCGCTCAGAGGATCCTCTTAGAAATGATTGTGGAGGAGTGAGCAGCTTTGGGAGATGATGAAGAGGAGGAGTTCTCAGAATATGAGCATCACATTTCTGTCAATTCAGAATCTGACGGTGAGCTTGAGGAGCACAACGACATTGACCTTGACCTTGTTTCAAATTCATTTTTTCCACCGATATCTTGATTTTGATCAATTTTCCTAATTTATTGCATTCTATCACCAAAATCGAATCGTACTTAGATTCATAACTGTGATCCAACATGGTTAAAAGGCAAATATTAGCCATAAACGATGTCTATATTGCTAGTAACCAGGCTAAAGTAAACACCTGCTAAGTATTTTTACATATTTTTTTGATGGCTGTATTGATTTAAAAACCTAACAATGTGGTAGTTCCACCAGGCCAGAGAAAATTGGCTGAGTAACAAAAATATGAACACCAAAACTAGGGTCAAATTATAGATTTCGCTCAAGTTCATATTCCTACTGTTATTTTTAGAGAAAGTCACTATTAATAGGTTTACAATACATCTGTTTTTGTTGTTGCAATTTACCATAAAGGAACGACAGTCACGGTTCTAAAATTGCCTACCATACCATGATGTCATATACATGTCACCGTATTTTTTTTTACAGTGTAAAGATGTCAGCGAAGTCCCCAGATACATGAAAATGTATAGAAAAGCACCGAAACATACAACTCCATCCAGGCAGAAGCAATATCTTCAACATGCCTCTGCTTGTGTGCTTAATGCTTGATTTCTGGGTCTTGTGAGAAGCGGATAGCCCAAATCCGAGGCTTTAATTATGAAAAGGTTGCCAGTCTATGCTCTTAAATATTCAACAACATCAAAGAGAGCTCACCTACACTCTGCTCTCAGATGAACTAACATGCTAAAAAGTGCTGGAGGAGGCGGTTTTATTTTCCCTTTTGTCTCCCAGTGTTCTCTTGTTATGGCAGCCGGTAAACTTTAGAAACTTTGGAATTTGTTGTAGCAGGGAAAAAAAAAAAAAAGATCTAATTGGGCATCACTTAATTGGTTAATTTCATTGGAAATATTCCTGCAAAAAAACACAGGAGAGGAGAGAAAGCAAAGCTGTCAGAGTTAATTTAACCGCGAGTGTGGAAATGCAACACGGCGGTGTTTGTACAAGCCCACACCCATTAGAGGTAATTGAACAGTTTTGCTGGATTCCAACAGCTGCTCCTCCATCGCATCACCTCATGTGTGGACAAACAACTCTCCAATCAATACCTGTCAACTCCAAATAACTGCCACCAAAAAAAAAAATCAACAGTTATTAGCACTGAAAAACTGCGGAGATCAATGTCAGTCATATCCTGATCTCATGCTCACTTTAAAAGACACACGGCAAATGTTAAAAATGCCATATAATGAAAGGAAACATGTCAAAAAATACATTTTCCATTGGAGAAATGAGCTATACTTTGATTGGCCATCAAACGAAGTGATGAAGCCGTCCAACTCCTGCAGCACTTTGAAAGCGGGTCAATGCCGAGCGCTGTTTAATTGCCTTAACATCGCACCTCTGGTTCACCTGCACCGAGCAAACTCGTGCAAAAACCGAACAGAAAAATAATCAACGCAGGGCTGGCGCACGGACACAAAGCATATTGGAATCAAACGTTGCCTTTGTTGTTGCTTGCTGTTTCTATCCTCGAGATGGTAATCACAGAGCAGATTTAAACAGAGGCTGACACTCATTTGCAACCTGGACCTTAATTTCCCTGGCTTTTGCATGAATTTTTAAGTTCATACACTTTTGTTTGTGGGCGCCTCCGCTCAGGGCGTTTTGATTAAAGCAGAGTCAGAGCGTCGTTTTGCTAATGTTTCTATGGTTTGTGCACAAATTGTCCTTCATTTAAATGGCTAAAATGCATAAAAATCATGAAAAAGGGTGTTTTTTTCTTTACTCGCTGTTTGTTTTCTGGTGTGCTCCGGTCATATATCAGAAATACAGAGTTAATAGAGGGGTTTTGTTGAAACAACTTTGAAGCTTTCGACATTTTTTTTTCCCTCATCGGTATTCCCACGTTCAAAACCACATTATTTATGAATTTAAAAGCAAATTTATGGCTTTTCTTGATTAATATCGTTTGTATCAGTATGGAAATAAGTGATTATTTTGCGTTGAAAGCTGATTTAAAAGCTTAAAGTGCTGACTTTGGTGGATTACCCGCCATATTTACTGTTTGTGTTGTGTTGGAGGTAAAGTGAAATCCCCCACATTTGACTTGTAACCACCACTAGGAGGTTGACATGAAGGTTTTTTTCTTTTTTCTTTTTTTTTTTTTCCTCCAAGTCAGCAGATGGTATTTATAGAACAGGCAATATGCAGTGAACACAGCAGAGCACTTGAGCAGTCTGGCTCGTGCTTGTTAGAATTACATATCTAAAACCAAAATATAGGCAAGTTTTAGGCAGGAGGCTGGAGATGGAAAGGTCACATGCTAATATGGCTGTTATTGTGTTGGAGAGACGTGTTTTAATTGCTTTCTGGCTGCAGCCGTTGGAGATTACATTGGCCCTGTGTGTGTGTGTGTGTGTGTGTGTGTGTGTGTGTGTGTGTGAGTGTGAGTGTGTGTGTGTTGGATGGCAGTGATCCCAGGGAACTTAAGCTATGTCATACTCTGCAGTGAAATAAATGATGAAGTTTTAACCCTTTGAAGCTTGATTTCTTCAAAGAACCATGAGGTGAAAGGCAATTAGAAAAAAAAAAAAAAAACTAGAACGTTAGTCAAAAATTTTGGGAGGATGGGGTATACTGTACCAAAAAAAAAAAAAAAAAAAAAAAAAAAAAAGGTTGCCATAAACTTAGCCAAAAGTCACCATAACATTTGCACAAAAAAAGGTAACTACATTTTAAATTATTAAAATTATATATTTCAGAATCAGATTAGATATGCTGGATCGAAGTCAGACTGAGGCGAGCATTTCATCATTTGAAACCTGAGCAAAAACATCGGGAAAAAAAGGCAATGAGAAATGATCCAAAAATTAGCCCAAAAAAGATTTAAAAAAGCAAGAAAATAACCAGAAAAGAATCAGAAAATTATCATTAAATTAGTAAAACATTACCAGAAAATTATTAGAAAAAGAAATCAATTACAAAAAGTAGAAAATAATCCACTCTACTCTGAAAAATAAAAAAATATATAAAAAAAAAAGAAAAAGAAATAATTTCAAATTTGTTGAGGGTGCAATGAACTCCAAAATAAAAGCCTTCCCACAGGCTCCTGGGTTTCAAAGTGTTGAACCTACTCAAGCATCATGATGGGCAAATTGGAGGAAAATAAGGCCCAGGTTGCATATAAGCAGATTCATCGTTTAAGCAGCGGGCTGGCAAACAGAGAGTCACTTAGCAGTTTGTGAGCGTGACCTCGGGGCGGTGGAATAATGAGGAGCGGTGATAAAAAAAATACCAAAAAAAAAGAGTGAAAAATTCCTGGAAGATTAATTATAAAAAAATAACTACCTAATGTTTTACAGACATCTCCCCTCACTGGTCTGTCCATCCAATTAATTTACGGCGAGCCTCTGTATCATCTCTGAGGAGAACAATCTGCACACAATAACCCAATAACAGGGTTTTGTTTGGAGGCATAATTGCTCCATAGATAGCCCGGAACAGAGCAGAATGTAATTACAGCCCGCAGAGAGGCGTCCACTCGCTTCCTCCGCACGCGCCGGCCTTTGAACGAGCAGATACGGCACATCTGGGTGGATCTTTGGCGCGGGGATTACTCCGCCCGCGTTGCCTTTGCAAGGCCAGCGTTTATGGGGTGACGGGGGTAAGCCCTACCTCGCCACTGCATGGATGGGTCTCTGAGGCGTGCTGCTGCTGGTGTGTGTGTGTGTATGTGTGTGTGCGTGGGGGGGGAGTATCTATCTCAGATCTGTCCTATCAGCACATCGCAAACAGACCGCAACACTAGTGGGTGACAATCACAGCTGGAAAATGAAAAGTGCTGTGAGGCAAACAAACTCCATTAATACATATAGCGGCGTGGAGCACTCGATGGACACAGATGTCAGAAAACATTGATTCAGATGCTTTTTTTTTTTTTTTTTTTTTTTTAATGCCAAGGCTTGGGGACTTGAGATTGCTTTTAGGAGCAGAGAGAAAAAAAAAAATAGCCTCACCTCGGGCTAATTCACTGTGGAAGATAATGGCTCTACTAAAGCGAATCATTATTTTGTTGATTATTGACTACTGACCACAGTAATGCTGATCGAAACCAGGCCAGTTATGGCGTCTGCAAAGTTCCACAGCAGATATCTCAGACATGATTAAGCCTTGACCTAAATTAAAGTTATTTCATGATCCATCAATAAGGCTGCCTGGGCTTCAGCTGTGGCTGGGAGACCGGGCGCGCGGCGTTATGAACCGAGATAAGATAAGATTAACTTTATTAGTCCCGCTCTGGACAGAAAAGTGCAGCGCTCCAAAAAACTCAAAGAGACAACAGCGGTTACATAAACACGCAAAAATAAACCCATAAAAATACAAGGAGTCTCCTCTCAGCAGTTACAAACAGCTAATGAACCGTCGTAAGGTCATGCTTTGCTGAAAATGTATTTTTAAGGAAAATGCAGTCTTTGCAGCAGCCGGCATGCGTTTAAATCAATGTGCAAACCGATTCCAGCAAGATGAGGACATTACGGAGTGATTAATGCTCATCTGTGTTATAACACAACTCAAAATCAGAAATAATTTGAAAATACGGAGTAAAGAAATCTCAATTTAAGCCAAAATCCAAACTACATATTTCAGAATAACACATTAATTTATTTTTCTGTCATGTTTTTTATTTGGAATATGAACTGATAAGCACTGCACGGACCTGTTATCCTGCCATGAACCAAATTATTCTCCCCAAAATTCACAGCAATAATTTTCCCTTCAGGGTTTTTTCCACTTGCACCAAACAAAAAAACAGAAGAAAAGAAAAGAAAAGTAAAAAGTCTGAAAATCAAATCATGATAAAGTCACAGGATAAAATGAACACATTTAGTTGGGGGTGGCTTCCTCCGTTATTGCCGTTGTGTCGTTGCCAAGGAATAAATTTGACACACAATGTCCTTCTGCTCCAACTGGCTGGCTGCCCAGAGGGCCGCTGTGTCGTGTGTGATTAGTCAAAAGTGAGAAATGCAATTAAAATGGCAGGTAGCTGCTTCTTCTTGTTATGACAAGTGAAAAGAGATGTGTGGTGTCACGAGCCGGGATGCAGAGCTGGCGTCTCCTGAGAGGGCACGCGGGACTTCTGGAGGACTTAACTGTGTTTATCCCCAATCGCGGTTGCTTATTATTTAATCTGCAAGTCGATCGGAAAGTTTAAACTTAGAAACAAAGAGGTTGTCCGGAGTTCATTGAGTACGGAGGCACGGCTTGAGCCTGAGCAGTTCCTGTCCGTGTTCGCTTTGATGTTACCTAAGCTCAAATGTGCCGCATGATAACATAAATAATATATTTTCATATTTTGCCATCCGCTTCGAGGGCGACCTTCAGCTCAGCAGCCGTGAATGGGACCCCACCGGAAGTCTTCATTTGGATCCTTTTAGTTTCCAAAGCAAAGGCTGCTTATCACCAAATGTGTCACCAAGATCAAGAAAAAAAATCAAGAATTTCACAGATTATATAACATTAAATTCCTTTGAAATTTAACCTACTTTTAGTTTCAACCGTAAAGGAACAGTTCCCCCCAAAATACAATGTTTTCCCCACTTACTGTAGTTCTGATGCCACCTATGTATCTAGTTTGCATGTTTTGGCATTTAAATGTGTCTAACCTATGAATTTGGGGTGGACAGGTACATTATGTCGATGTTCTTCCACAGGAAATAGTTCCTCACAAAACTCTTCACCTCTGACTGCTGTGGATTAGGGCTACAGCTAATGAATATTTTCATTGTTGATTAATCTATCCATTGTTTTTTTTCATTTAATCAATTAATCATTCCATCTATAAAATGTTAAACCTCATGACTAATGGATGTCAGCTCAGATTAAAACAGCTGATCACTGAGCAGTAAATGACGAGCTGCATGTCGGCGTTTGTTTGGCATGTTTTAATAAATTATTGTGTCATATTAAATATATGCCTGACAAAAGATCTCTGATCATCAGGTCTTTTATCGGTAAAATCAGGAAGTTTTGAAAGTAACAGTAACTGCCTCTTTTCCATATTTCATCTAATTATACTCCTATGTACCTGCGTAAAGACTTAAAGGTATTTTGTAATGATATGAAACTGAGAATAGAAAGGCATTCTTAGCATCTGAAGCTAAAATCAGCAAATACTTTGGCATTTTAGCTCAATAAATGACTAAAACAATCAAGTATCAAAATTATAATTGATGAATTTTCCATCAGTTGAATAATCTATTGTTTCAACATGCAATCTTTTTTACCCATCTGGCTCTACTGTGTTGGGGTGAAGGAAGCCATACTGGAAACCTCAACAAATCACACCAACAAACAGCCGCTTATTAGGACCTTTAGCTAAGAGTTCAGCGACCTCTAGTGGTCCTGTAAATAATGACACTGACCTTTTCCTAAACTTAACCATTTACAACAAACCTTCCCTTAACCTTAACCATTTTCCTAACTTTAACCAAGTATTTTTAGTGACTAGCGTACTAGCCAGCAGGCTAACTTTAATTAGCAAATGTTAGCTTGATGTTAGCGTATGCACTACTAATTTAGGAAACTCTCTCAGTTGGTTGCATTAGAAGTTTTATGTGGTTGTATGGATTGGAATGGATAGCCTGTAACTGGATTTAAAGTGACAATATCTCTTTTTTCATGGTGGGTGAACCGTTCTTTTCATTCCAAATCATGCAAGGTGCACCAAAAGCCCAGGTGTTTCATTCGCCATTAAACGTTCCGGCCCTACCAGAGTCGATCCCAACATGGGCTCATTAAATCAACATCAGCCTCGGCTACGCGCTGCACATGGTAGCCGTACCCCCCCCATTCCCCCCCACCCCCTCGTCATGTTAATTTGACAGGACGGCGGCATCAGTCATCATCGCGTCCCATCGAATTCCCATTGACAAGGTGGGAAGCTGAACCATGTTGTTTGAGCGCATCATCAATAGCAAAGCTGAATCGATGCCGACACACTTCAGGAAGGGTAAATGATGTTCCGGCTGACAGAGCCTCACCGGGGGGGCTAATAAATATAAGCAGGCATGGTTGTCATTTCTTATCGAGATTCTATTGCCATCTCTTTAACTCGCTAAAACCTTTTTCGCCCGCTGTGTGCTTAAAGAAACGGTGAGAAAAATCATCTCTCTCTCTCTCTCTCTTCCCTCTGTATTCCACCTCACCCTTTGCATGCTGTCGTTCTCTCTTTGGCTTTGCAGGGGGAAAAGTCTCTGCGGACCAATTATCAGACTAAAATCGCAAAGTATTTCTTTCTGGGTGTGCAGGGAAAGGCCTGACCTCTGAATCGTATGAAAACGTGCCCATAAACAACATCACATTGTGCCCACGCTCCTTGTGGCTGTACATGTGCATGCCTCATCATGTGATCTGACATATCTGCACTGTCTGTTCATAATTCTGTGTGTGTGTGCTTTTTTTTTTTTTTTTTTTTTCTAACATACCTGTGGACTTACAAATAGCCATCATGATGTGATTATGAATTCCCTCTAAGCCGTCGCGGGGAGACATTTTATTAGCGCCATAAAAATGTTCTGTCTTTATTTTTTAATTTATTCATAACCTTTATTACCCTTTTACTCCTGTCCTTTATTGTCTTTATACTGTGGCCTTCAGTCGAGCCCCCTATTCTCTGCTGCTGCAGTGACCTTATTTCCCCCCCTGGAGGATCGATAGCTCATCTTATCTTTTCTTATCTAAAACCGCACTTACAAAGCGAGGAAAAACAAGAAAATTGGGCAACCGTGCCTTTTCTCTTAACAATAACACTTTTTCCGGGATGCTTTATTTTCAGAACAATCGCCGGAGCCACAGGCAGAGGAGGAAAAGGCTTTGGAGTTCACCGCGCTCTGAAAAAAAAAAAAGCTCGTCAAACAGCCGCTTTCTCTTCCCGTTTGAAATGCTCTCTCACACGGGCGCCGATTTAAAGCAATCGTTTGCTTCTGGAATCTGTTTAAACCCGAAATCAAAATGTATAGCTAATGTTCGTTTGTGCTGAAGCGCTCACATGGTTTGAGCGGAGGCCTTTCATGTGATGCAACATGCCCTCTGGCGCCCGTCTCTTCCTTTTGACACCTTTAACAGCACCCTTTTGTGTTTTTTTTTTTTTTTTTTTTTTTTTTTTTCTGGGGAAAGGTGAAGTGTGTGTTCCTTCCAGGTGATTTTTAACAGCCCTCTAAAAAGCGACGACTCGTTCGCTCACTGCAGACTTCCTGAATGCCATGTATTCAAACCGGTTTCCACCCGCATGTTCCAAAACCCAGCAGGGTAACACCTTCACCTGACTCTCACGGACAGCGTTTTTTACTTACTCTTACAGATGTATTACACACCGCTATTCTTTACTCTTGACATCTCGGACCATTTCCCAATCTTTCATCTCACTTCAAACACCGGAGTCAAACAGCAGGGAATAGAAAGATTTCCAAAATGCTGAGTGTTCAACACCGGGCGCATTAATCGTTTCGAGACGCTGATCGATGACGTCCTGTGGGACGACGTCCACGGGGACGACGATGCTGAACTCGCATATCACACATTTGCGGCTGCTTTAAAAACTCTATTTTCAACAAACGTCCCCCCTCCCCCTGTTCTTTAACAGGCACAATAAAACAGTCTATGAATATTCTAGACCATGGTTTACCACAGGTCTCCATAAGTCAGGCATCTAATAAACAAATAAATAAAGAAGCCATCCCTTATGAATACCGCCATTAGAAGAAGAACAGAATTCAATTCAATCGTTTCATTACAGCTGCTGTGGAAAAAAAACAGGATTTTTGAAGTTCCCAGCGGCACAAAAAAAGAAAATTCAGACAAGTCATCAATTATCTCTTGCTCTCTCTCGCCAATTTGTCAATGAAGACGGACGGTATGCAAATCCGTTTACACTTTGAACCGATATTTTGTTGAGAATGCTTCAGTGCCGTCAGGGCGGATCAGTCCTGTTGACGGCTCTCTGTCTGAACCTCTAAAACATGACTATTGATCCCTTAAGCGATTTGATCCTCCAGCAGACAAGGAATCCATCAATGCCATATCTAAGATGAGGAATTCGGCGCCGGGTCACTTTCAGGTCACGTCTTATTGTGCAATAACGGAGCTAAACCACACTGGAGGTCTTCAGCTCCTAGGCAACCATGCCGAAAAATGTAGTTAATTGCATTTCTGAATGTACAACAAAATGCCCGTGGTGTATATGTGTGCCGGTTTGACTGAAAACTGATCGTTTCATCTCATGCAAAGCGGATTTTGATAATGTCAGCTTGTTAGCTAATTAACCACAACATCTGGTGCGCTTTCTCTCAACCGGGTTTGGTGCTGTCTGGCTTCATCAGGGGTGCCATCAAAAAAAAAAAAAAAAAGCAATATTGTGATGTTTCTGACATGATAAAATGGATTAAAACCCCCAAAAAATGATGGTTATGCAGCTTAACATGAAGATGTAGATCATTAGCTGGCACATATGTCATCAAAATTTGTTTTATGACTCTTTTGCCATCGTACGCTGCAAAGCCAAGGTCAGTGTCATGTTTGTTTTTTCTTGCACCATGAACGGAAAGGCTCCAGAATCAGGTAACTCTCAATCCGAGCCATCAACTGCATCATCCCGTTGGGAGCTCAGCCGCCAAGGTGCTCGACTCCGGCAGCGAGACAAAGACAAGACAGTACGATGACAGCTACTTGTCGTCTGGTTTCATCTTTACCTGGGATCCATCATGCCCTCTCCATGTGCGCCTGGTTTGTGGTAGGAAACTGTCAAAAGTCTCCGAGTAAACCTAAGACCTTTGACAACGAATCATCCGTCTCTAGCCGGCAAGGACGCGGGGTATTTTATTCATTTGAAAAGTCAACACGGCAGCTGGCAGAGATCAGGGAAGACTGCACGTTAAAAATAAAAATCGAAAGACATGGCTTTGGACGGGATATCACTGGAGGAGGAGCGCCCGAGAGTTTCAAGTCGTAGAGAGGCAATTCAGCTTCTCTAGGATTCAGTCGTTCATCCCTGCCAGAGTGGGATGGTCGTCTGCATCACATCAGGTTCAGGTAAAGGGGTGGAAAACGAGTGGAAAATTTCTGGTAAATTTCTGGACACTTTCCATGGGAAGTTAAGCTGGAGAATTTGGGAAATTTTGTTTTGTCTTAAGCAGACATGCGTGCAAACTAATACAAATTTCAAAAATGACATTTTGGAGTGATTTATTTTGAGTTGAACTTTAATAGATTCTTGCACTAAACAACAAAAAATATGAATGTTAAATAAAAAAAAAAAAAAAAAAAAAACATATCCCATGATGGACAGCCTCTTAAATAGCAACTGTATAAACACATTTTGACTTATTTTTTCAAGTTTAATATAGTTTTGAGTTTAATATAAGTAAGCAATGCATTCAATCTGGGAAAGAAAGATGTTTTTATTTCAACTATGTTTTTGTTTTTTTTTGTTTTTTTGTATAATGCTGTTTGTAAAATGTCATGTTAAATGTTTGTAAATGGAGCTACCAAGGTGCAAGACAAATTTCAGACTCGTGTCTGACAATAAAAGTAAAGTAGTAGTAGTTAAGTTCCCTCTTACAGGCTACCCTGCAAATTTGCAAATTTCCAGTTTATTCGTTCATTCCTCTTATTTCCCATGTATTTCAATAAATTCCCATTAATTCCCATGGAAAGCTTCCAACTTTGAAAATTTACCACAATAAGTCACGATTTTGCATACTTTTAAAGAGTGTCGTGACTGAAAAAAGCGTCAAGAGACGCTGTTGCAACACTGATTTTCCTGGTAACTAATATGGCCGGTGGTGTATAGTGGCTAGTAGATCATCATTCATTACTTTGTGAAATTTATATAAAAAACTTGGTAACTTTTTTAAAAATAATAGTGCTGTACAAACAAAGTTACTATTGCTGCTCAAAAAGCCAACAGACGTCACTGGATGTTGTCATTACACGTTAAGGTGCATATCAATGTATCAGTATATATTTTTATATTTAAGTCCCCACCCTTAGCAAAGGGAGGGGCTTGTCTGTTTATGGCATGGCAATTTTAAGATGTTTTTGGTTTAGAAAAAGCAAGTAGCACAATCAGCATCATCCATCCCAAAATAGCCTGGGAGTCAACACAGTAAAAAGCTGCACATGGGCTGAAAAAGTAGCCACATTTGTCACTTATTGTTGTTTCGGAGGGGGGAACAAAATGTCACCGTGGGGTCTGAGGAGTCACAAAATCTGATGACATCATTGCAAAGTTCGCACCCCGTGCTTATTAAAACAAGCGCGCTCATATCATTATTGGATGGCCCAGCCGCCAAGCCACGGCAATCTTTTCTCAGGTGTCTCCTCAGGTGTCTTTCTCCAGCCCTGTTGTTTTATATTAAGACTTTCTGCGCAAAACCAATTCTCCAGTGGACCTCCGTGGTAGTGCCAGACTTAGCTGCGACGAAAATTGTGACGCAACTGCTTCTATTATAATCTGGATTTTTATTTTTATTTAAAAAATAAATAAATAAATAAATAAAAAATGGTGAGGTAAGTTGTTATTAGCAAATAGGCTACAGTGATATGTGCAAAACAAGGGGCTCATGTGAGCATCTCGACACCACTGACACATCCCCAGAGCAGCAATTCTCCCACTCGGTAATGAAGTACACACACACACACACACACACACACTCACACACACACACAAAGTGCTGCACACTGCTTAGTCTGGCCCACACATTATGATAATGCCACACACACTCACATCATTTGCACTTTATTGATAAACTGATATCTGACATGTGACAAACAGCACTCACTATAAATTCGGCTCAACATAATGTAATCTCGCACCAACTGAGGCAGTTCAGCACACACACACACACACACACACACACACACACACACCACACACACATCTGATTTAAAATCATGACCAGGTTCACTTCCTAAGTAGAGAGGCTAGGGCTGGGGCTGGGGCTGATGTAATCCCTTTGGAAGTTAGATTTTATTTTATCTTATTGCAATATGAATCATTGAGCGCGGCACCATCTGAAATTAATAAGAGAGTCGTGGCTCATTTTCATTTTAAGCGAGCGCCCCACCAAATTTCAACTTCAGCTAGGGGTCTCTTCCCAGGGAGCTTCGCTGTCTCCGGCTGGCCCCGTAATTCAAACTCCACCCCTGCCATATGCATCATTCAGCGGTCCCTCGGCCAAACGCTCACCCAGAGATATTCCAATGCACGTTCCTCTTCCTCTTCTTTTTTTTTTTTTTTTTCTTCTTCTTAATTTCGCCCTACCTCTTGTGACTCCGTTTATATTAGTGCAATATTCACTGTACTATCTTCGTATTGCCATGTGACCAAACTGTAATTTCACTTCTAAATTTAATTAGCATTTCAAAAGCATAACAATCCCCTCTGCCAATCCCTGTCTCATTAGTGGCCTCTATTGAAAAAGCTCTGAAGTCGGTTCATTAACATAGGTACGTTCCTTTGAGTTCCCGTCCTTCTTCTTGTTGTTGCTGCTGCTCTCTTCTGGTGTACTACAGAATTAGAATATCATTAGTTGCCGGTTAAGGTTGAAAGATGAAATGCTGTGTTTTTCATCGTTGCATCGTTCTTTTTTATTTTTTTTAACCCCCTCTCTCTCCCCCTCCGGGACATCCTGTCACAGCGAGAAACAGTTCCCCGTGACTGCCTAAATGATCAGCCACCAGCTCAGATATCTAGGCTACAATTTTTGGTGTCTTGGTGTCTCAGCAAGGGGTCACTCATCAATTAAACAAGGGATGAATAATTTAAGTGAGGCATGCTGTGCAGGATTTTACCTCTTGAAGTATTTTTATTTTATTTATTTATTTATTTATTTATTTATTTATTTTTTTTTTTAAAAGATCACCATTTTGCCACATCGGCAATCTATAAAAACACACATGTCTGGCGAGTTTCCAGGCAAATTTGTTATCTTTGGAACATTTTTTTTTTTTTTTTTTTTTTTTTTTTTTTTTTTTTGCGCAGTAACCTTTATCTGTCAGTCTGTGCCGGGAGCTGCGGTGCGTTCAAGACACAAAACAGTGATACTGGCTCGTTCTTAACCTTTGATTTACATTTACAGACATCACCGCTGAGCTGAGGTTTCTGACTAGAGGAATTATGTGTTGAACAGATACTCCAACAAATTTTTCCTACAAAGAACTCAGGATCCCTGCTTCCGTTTTAGCAGCAACAACCACCATGGACATGCAAAGAAATAATAAAAGAAAAAAATATGTATTATACTCTTCTGGCAGCCAACAGGTATCTAGCCAGATTATAAACTGTGTAAATAGTTTTGGAGTTGTCGCTTAAAATGGAGACTGACTTTTATTTAAGTATGTCTTTTAAGTCTTATTTTCTTATTATTTTTGCTGATTCTAATTTGAATGTGTCTTTTAAATCTCATCTTTATGTCCTTTCAAATTTTATGTGTGCTGGAAATATCATGAGCGGTCTTGGGGGCGGCTACAGCTACTGCGCTGTGCTGAAACTTGTTTTTTCCTCCTCCACCGCCTATGAGGCATTTCAGTCCGCTATGGTGAAAATTTCATATTTGCTGTCTCAGTGGGTGAAGCTTCTGACTTTATTGTGCTTTTATTGTGTCAGTGAAACGCCGAATCAATACCATGTGGTCGATCTAAACTCCTAGGCTTGTTTAAATCACACAAAAGTAAAAAGGTCCAAAATAAATGCATCCTCACAAGCATAAAGCGACTAATCTCAGGCTCTTTCAAATGCAGTTTTTTCACAATAACCCAAGGTGCTTATCGCAAGCTGAATGTGGAACAACTTGTTGGAATCGCTTGTTTTCCATGGCGTCGATGTCAAAACAGACAGATTCCCGGGCACTGTAGCCACCCAAAACAACCCTGTTTCCTTAAAAATCCATCCCACACAACTAAACTGCATCTTTAATTATGTTTAGGCGGAAATGCATTTTTTTTTTCTGACGTATCATTCTGACGTTTTAGCAAGTTTTCTTACCTTTAGCCACCAAAACCACTTGCTTAAGGTGAGGGAAAGGTTAGGATTAGGTGTAAAAAACACTCGGTTACAGTTACAAAACGGAAAATGTTTGCAATAAATCAACACCATTGTCATTTTAAACGTTGAGTTCGGGTCGCCTGGGTGAAAATTGGTTGTTGGCTGCCTTCTTTATCGTGTGGACTTCACAGTAAGGGATTAGAATCGCTCTTGTGGTATGCTAAAAACAAAAGTCTGTGACAAAACACCCTCGAAACGTAATTGAGAATGCAGTTTATTTACATGACAATATAATTTGTTTCCAGTGGAGGCCAGGTTATACCTCACCAGTTTTCTTGTCTCTGATTAGTTGATGTTGAAATGCTGCCAGCAAACTTGCTCTTCGATCAAGCTTGGCTCGAGCTCCAGCTCATAATTTGATTTTAGGGGGGGGAATATTTCCGCCTGGTGGTAAATTTGCCCTAAACGTCCCTGCGACCTATCATCATCGTCCTCAGCAGCCACATAATCAGCGGGTTTGCAGGAAAGCCTCAATAGAGGGCGCTACTGAGACAGAGGCAGTGGAAAAGACCTGGGCTTTAGAAAACGTAGAGGATGAGGAAAAAATGAGGCAATGAGAGGAAACTGGGGAAAAAAAAGAGGGAGAAAGATTAGAGGAAACATCTGTTTACAGAGAGAGACAGATGCCCTGAAAACTTGTAATACTCACTCATAATAGTATTTCTCATCATCTGCTGATTTAGCGCCAGATTACATTGTCAGTTTGAAGAGGGAGGGCCTTTTTTTTTTCTTTTCTTTTCTTTTCACAGGCAGAGGGAGAGGCAAACCAATTTCAGCAATATATATTGTGTAAAGACTTTTGTGCAGCATTTCACCAGAGCCCTGATGCCTGTGTGCCACACATGGCTGCATTTTAAACTCACTGCTGGAGCTGGAGGAGGGTTGAAGCTGCACAGGAACAATGCTTTTTTTTTTCTTTTTTTTTTTTTTTCCCTGCTATAGACTGAAACTGTGATTGATTATTAAATGACATAATATTTAAATGGATTACTCATGGTGGCTTAAGTGTTGGAAACCGTCTCTCCTAATGTCAAAAATCGAACCTCTTAATACCATCCAGTTTAAGGACTCATATGTGACTCTTAAGGTGTGAGACGGTCCGATCGATATTTGTGAATGTGAATAAATACTTTATTGATCCTCGAAAGGAGATTTTCTGTGTGCCTTTGCCCGTCTGGAGAGGTCAGAGCCCAGGCTCGGCTGCAGGAGCCGCTATGGATTCGCTTGCCTTGCCCGAGGACACCTCAGCAGGCCGGATGCTTGTCAACAACGGGCCTGGAAGCCAGGTCATGCGGTTGAAGGGCGATGTCGGAGCACGGCTCTCATACAACAGCGAGTGTTGAAGCCAGAGTCCATGCAGCTGCCGTCAACGTGAAAAGCCACTGATGGACGACCGGAAAAACGCCGACGGATTTTCTGGTGATGAAGCTGCTTTTGCTTGACGGATAAAGCAGCTGCAGATTTTCCAGTAAAAACAGTGTTTAAATAAATAAATAAATGAATGAATTAAATTAATTTTTTTTTAAAAAATTGTCTTTGAAAGCCTTTTCCCTTGAGCAAATTCACTTGCTTTCGTCAAACAAATAAATAAAAAAAAATAAAAAAAATAAAGCAACAAAATAAGCAAAAATAAATTACTACTCAGGGGCGCCGTATATGGGGGAAAAGTTAGGACAATTCCAAGGCCTCTTGCCTGTCAGGGCCCCCCAAAAATAGGTAAAAAGGAATATAAAATTATCAAACCATCATCGAGAATATATATATATATATACACACACACATACATATATATATATATATACACACACACACACACACACACACACACACACACACATACATATATACACTATATTGCCAAAAGTATTCGCTCGGCTGCCTTCACACACATATGAACATGAGTGACATCCCATTCTTAAACCATAGGATTTAATATGATGTGGGCCCATCCTTTGCAGCTATAACAGCTTCAACTCTTCTAGGAAGGCTTTCCACAAGGTTTAGGAGTGTGTTTATGGGAATTTTTGACCATTCTTCCAGAAGTGCATTTGTGAGGTCAAACACTGATGTTGGACAAGAAGGCCTGGCTCTCAGTCTCCGCTTTAATTCATCCCAAAGGTGTTCTCTCGGGTTGAGGTCAGGACTCTGTGCAGGCCAGTCAAGTTCTTCCACACCAAACTCGCTTATCCATGTCTTTATGGACCTTGCTTTGTGCACTGGTGCGCAGTCGTGTTGGAACAGGAAGGGCCATCTCCAAACTGTTCCCACAAAGTTGGGAGCATGAAATTGTCCAAAATGTCTTTGTATGCTGAAGCATTAAGAGTTCCTTTCACTGGAACTAAGGGGCCAAGCCCAACGTCCGAAAAACAACCCCACACCATAATCCCCCCTCCACCAAACTTTACACTTGGCACAATGCAGTCAGACAAGTACCGTTCTCTTGGCAACCACCAAACCCAGACTCGTCCATCAGATTGCCAGACGGAGAAGCGTGACTCGTCACTGCAGAGAACACGTGTCCACTGCTCTAGAGTCCAGTGGCGGCGTGCTTTACACCGCTGCATCCGATGCTTTGCATTGTGCTTGGTGATCTAAGGCTTGGATGCAGCTGCTCGGCCATGGAAACCCATTCCATGAAGCTCTCTACGCACTGCTCTTGAGCTAATCTGAAGATCACATGAAGTTTAAAGGTCTCAAGCTATTGACTCTGCAGAAAGTTGGCGTCCTCTGCGCACTATGCGTCTCAGCAGCCGCTGACCCCGCTCTGTGATTTTATGTGGCCTACCACTCCGTGGCTGAGTTGCTGTCGTTCCCAATCGCTTCTACTTTGTTATAGTACCACTAACAGTTGATTGTGGAATATTTAGTAGCGAGGAAGTTTCACAACTGGACTTACTGCACAGGTGGCATCCTATTACATTACTATTACAGCACCATGCTGGAATTCACTGAGCTCCTGAGAGCGACCCATTCTATCACAAATGTTTGTAGAAGTAGTCTGCATGCCTAGGTGCTTGATTTTATACACCTGTGGTCATGGAAGTGATTGGAACACCTGAATTCAATGATTTGGATAGATGAGCGAATACTTTTGGCAATATAGTGTATATACACACACACACACACACACACACACACACACACACACATACATTTCATGGAGCCCAAAATTCCTGGCGGCGCCCCTGCTACTACTACTACTACTACTACTACTACTAATAATAATAATAATGAATAAAAAAAATAAAATTACCAGGA
The DNA here is from genome assembly GCF_902150065.1 of Myripristis murdjan. Classification (NCBI taxonomy): domain Eukaryota; kingdom Metazoa; phylum Chordata; class Actinopteri; order Holocentriformes; family Holocentridae; genus Myripristis; species Myripristis murdjan. The sequence continues at coordinate 7,432,869 of NC_043999.1, read as the reverse complement.
AACTTACGAAAAAATTACCTAAATAAGAAAAAAAAGTTCGTTTGTTCGTTCGTGTGCGTTTTTAATAATTACAAGAAAGCTAGATTCATAATTATAAAGTTAAACATCAGAACAGTGATGCAGGATCAACATCAGATCTTTCATGCTTAAAATCTTGTGTAAGGTGGGATTTCCACTTTCAAAAATATGTGAAAAAGGCGATGGGCAAATTAGCAAGTAATCACCCAGAAACTAGCAAGAAATTAGTAAAAAGGCTCCAAATCAATGACCAGAAAATAAATTTAAAAATTACTTAAAAGTTGTTTACAGAAAAATAAATAGATAAGTATGGGGAAAATTACAAAAAAAAAAAAAAAAAAAAAAAAAAAAAAAAGAAATAAAGTGAATTTTGTTAAGAAGGTGAACCAAAATTTTTCAAAATAAATGTCCTGTACTGAGCTCCTGAGTTTTAAAGCATTTTTTTTTTTTGGGGGGGTTTTGGGAGCAACCGGTTCTGCTTCACAAATATTGATTGGAAAAACAACAACAACAACAAAAAAAAAAAACAGCCTGATTACCTGAAGTCACCAAGTCTGAGCTTCTTCTGGAAATTAAAGTTTGCGCGGATGCCGGTTAACCTATAGACTATTTAAAGGAGGCACCTCTGAGACACAGTGCACTTGTTCGGCTGTTAGTTCTTATTTAAAACTTCAGTGCGCTCGGTCGAGGAGAAGTGTGATAAATTGCTAATGTTCCGTTTAAATGTCCTTCTGCTTCCATGCCTGTATCTGCTTCAAGAGCGAATCGAGCTCGGACTTAAAAGAGGAGCGGCTTTAAGAAGTCGGATCCCCAGAGCTCCTCGGCTCTTCCCGCCGCTGTCACTCCGTTCCCTTTAAAAGGTTCCCGGCTCTTTGCTCGCTCCGAACTTAAGCTCATTATCCAAATGACTTAAACTGAAATGTAATATTACCACTGGACCTCTTCTTTTACCGGCAGATTTATAATTCACTTATCACATGTTCTCCAGAGAACCCGCTGTCCATACAGGACATGTAGCATAAGGTAATTCAATTAAATTGCCTTCACTTTATAGTGCAGTGCCCTTGATACAACTTGCTAATGACAAGACTGTCAGCGCGCACGGTCCACGGAAACTACGGCAGGAAGGACTGACAGGGGCCCTAAAAAAATTTGAAAAACATCAGGTAATTTTTTTTTTTTTTTCAATACTAAATTACTAACCTATCATCATTCATAGACTATTATACTTTTATTATTTTATTTAATTTTATGTGTTAGTATCTTCACATATACTAAATTTATTGTGCACGCTAAGTGGAAGATACCGATTTATTTGATGACCACTTGACCTCTAGTGCCACCATCAGGCCTTTTCATCCCCATTTCCATTTTGTCCTCTGTTTTCGATTTCCATTTTTACAACTGCTTGTTTTTGATTTTATTTTAAGTTGGCATGTATACGTAACAAAGAAATCTGCAGCTGATTTTGTTCTTGTGTTCGCACTGTTGGTAGATCTGTATAATGGTTAGACGTTAATGTATATTTAGGATACACAAGAGAATTTTCCATTCAGGAATTTCACCATTAAAATTGCATTTAAACTGTAGCAGATGGCCTTTGGCACATTTCTTAAACGAGTCTTGCATTAAACAGTGGATTCCACTGTATGCAGGGAGTTGCACGCATATCTGCACAGTGTCATATTTTCACACTTTACTGTCAGGAAATATTGTACAGTACGTATTAGCCTGGAGAGCTGCAAGGGGTTATGGCAGTTGCGCGGGGCCCGATGATATATCTTTCCACGGGACCCAAAATCCCCAGCAGTGCCCCTGATTATCCAGGCAGGATTTGCTGCACATGACTACACACATTCGCCAAGGTAACATTCATTCGTCTGGCTATCATTAGCCACATGCGTCTCGTGTTACATCTGAATTATCCGGTGGTTTCCAACGTGTAAATTAATGTCTGGATCCCTTCCAAACGGAGGTCAGGAGTCATGTTTTGCGGCGTTGTCGTCTTCGCTGACAAAAACGTCTTTACATTCCGTCACAGCCCGCTTTCGTTTTGTTGACACGCCGGAAAAAGCATCCCTTGACGAACATCCTCCGTCATGGTTGTAGCCAACAAAATTAGCTCCGTGCATAAGGCGGCTTCACACTGTAGCAGCCCCAAATGGCACTGAGAGGTATGTGTATTTTTTTATTTTTATTTTTTTTCTAATATTCGACCAGTAATATTGCACACAGGCATGCTCATATTCACCATCCCAGACAGTCTGTGATGCAATTGATAGCAAAGGGACAAGAGAGCAGACAGTTTGTACTTTGCTACTGAGTTTAGATTTGTCACTTCACCGAGGGCTGAATATTTTCCCAGCCGTGTGGAAGCCTGACACCGGAATTTCATTTGGGGTAAATACGGCGAAGCTTTGGCGTCTCAATTAGAGGGCGAGAGAGAGAAGAGATCCTCTCCTCCGCTGCGGCCCTGCTTTGGGCTTCAACCGCAGGCAGATAAGACAGGTGCATTTTTACATAAAAATCTTGCCGAGTGCAGCTTTAACCTTTATGATGCAGGGTGAATTTGCTGAGCACATATGCTCTTTTCCCGGCAATGTCATAATTCACACTCGGCTGAGCAGTTACACCTTTATTTAGCCGGGGCTGAGGCGACTGAGCGCTCCTCTCTGCATCACATTCTCATGCATGCAATCAAATTCAACGTGATTACGGTGTTATATTGTGATAACACATTAGGACGGCTAATTTGAGTGTTTGTATTCCATTATTATATCATCGATTATTATCCCCCTTATAATAAAACTGTTTTGAATTTGCCTTAATCTGTTTACGAGGAGGATCCACCGGTTACTTTGACTTTTGAGGAAGAGTTTGCCGTGGTTTTCCTCGCCTTCCCCGTCCGTGTTTCCATGAATTTTTGTCCTGCTTCCTCTGAACTCCAGGTGCTAAAATACAGTAACGCCTTCCCTGCTCGGGGGCCCCTGGGTAATGGAGGTCGGTCCGCCCGCTGAAATGTGAAGGTTAATAGAATATGTCGAAATCACGTGTGAAAGTTTATTCAAAACACACAAAACATGCATCCACATTCGTTTCAAAGCGGCCCGCAGAATCCTTAGGGCAGATGATATGCTGTATCTCTACGTAGCAACAACAGAATCCATTTTTTTTTTATAGCTGAATATTTGATTCTCGCCTGAGGGGAAGAACTCAGCTCCCTCTGTGATATCGGGACAAGAAAAAGTGTGTAAGGCATAGAACAGATATTCAGCCACATGATTGGAAATGTCATTAGTACCTTAAATGGCCACTGGTCACACGCGAGGCTGCTTGGGTTTGCTTTAATGTGCAGGGAAAGCATCAGGCTGACATTTAGTTAAATCTCAGGCCCTGTTAGGGTTTTTATGGTTATGGATGCCGCTGAAATATAAATTGTTTTTCCGTTGCAGTCTGTGAATGAAAAACTGCTGCTTTTGTGCGAGGAATTTAACTTTATTCTGGCGGTGCAGTGTCGGTTTGATGGTGTGCGACTACAAACAGGCAAACATGCGTAACATACAGACACACAGTGCATCCTGTCACATCCGCACACACACACACACCCAAATTAGAGGGAAAAAAAAAAACGACAGGAAGTGTGTTAGTGACGTGTCGGGACACCATGAGCCACGACAAACCTCGGTGCTCCTTGGCAGAGGTTCTCCAAGTCTCTGGAGCTCCACCGGAGGGATGGAGCGAAGTTTTTTGAAAAGATACTCCCAGGTTTGGTGTTTTGGTGGCGTCGTCGAACACACGTTGGCCCAAAATGTGCCACGGCTGTCCGGCTGGGACGAGATGCAGAGACATGGGGACATGGACACACGTTAAATATCCCACATTGTCCTGTTAAAACTTCTGGATGAGACGACTCCAGGCGAGGAGGTGAGGCGGGCTTGTGTGTGTGTGTGTGTGTGTGTGTGTGTGTGTGTGTGTGAACACAACATTTTTATGAGAACGAGCCCACATCACATTCGGCCCACTCGTCTCTTATTGAAAATGACTTCAAGCAAGGTAATTTTTTTTTTTTTTTTGCCCCCCACACAAAAAAAAAATCCATCTTTATACTAGCAATGATTTCAAAATTTTACCACTTTATCAATTTCTGAGCTCTGAATGTTTATTTGTTTCATTTATGTTTCTCACTGTCAAGCTTTACACTTTCACGCTTTAGCATTGCTAATTTTACATTGTTTATGAATGGATATCGCCATGTATTCTTCTTTTATTGCCATTTGATTTTAGTCGTCTCGATGTTTTGTGTGTACCTCGGCACCACTGAAAATGAGGGTTCTGTGTCCATGTGTGTAAATGAACCAAATGATGATGATGATGATGATGATGATGAAGAATGGTCTGGCTGATCATTTTACTGCCTTTAAGTCCCTTTTGAACCTGATCATGACCTCTGAGATGCTTAAGAAGAAGACGACGCACTGTATGTAGACTCATTTTTAACAATTTTCAGTTAAGTTCAACGAATAGATGTACATGAAAAAATTAATAAAATAGAAAGGACAGAAATACAGAATAAAGCTCAAGAGCTGACTTGTACTGTGGTCCTTTTTCGCTGACTCTATTTATTTAGGTTAGAGCCAAACATCAGCTCTTAAATCTCCTCTTAAGACTCGTTTTCTTTTTTTTATCCTGTTTTTATCTTATTAATTCTCTTGGACCTTTGGGGGCTGCCGTCTAGTCTATTTTTATTCGCTTTGTTCCATTTCTCATGTTTTTTTTTCTTCTTTCTTTCTTTTTCTTTCTTCCTTTCTTCTCGGGAAACCCACTTGGTAAACTCATTTCTTCATATAAGTGCTACATAAATAAAGTCGGTCATGATTATATTATTGTAATGAGGCCTGGACTGCGGCTGCTCGACACAGACGCCGGCTCTCAGTTGTAATAGATTTTAACTTTTAGCGAATTGCAGCGTATGTATTGTTTCTGTTCTTAAATGACTGGCTAACGTATAAATGTGCTTTTCAAATATTAACTCGAGGCCACGGGCCAGTGGGCTCTGCCAAACTGCAAAAACACAATACACTCCGCCTCGACTTTGAGATAAGGACTTCCTTTTTTTTCCCCCCCCAACCTCTGTTATCCGAGGTAGAATTTGCTGAGCGTGTTCGTTTTTCACATCCGCTCGCTTACAGACCCGTCCAACCTCAAGAGCCTCCCGGCCTTTCTGTTCCTAAAGGGAAGAGCCTCGGCGGTGCAGCAGCGGCTCTTGTTTTTAGTCCGACACACATTTCTGGTAAAGTTGCGAGGTCACTGGTGAGTCGAGCATTAAAACTGCATGGCTCTGCTGCCCCGGCTGGGTTCTCCTGCCTCTGAGAAATATCTGCACTTCTGACCAGACCGACAAAGTTTCCATTGACAGTGAGCGCAGATGACAAGACACACTGGGAATTACTTTGTTCTGCTGCACTTACTTCATTTATTTATTTATTTATTTTATTTTTTTGGACAATATC